>NC_138862.1:96804630-96954630 GCF_965194805.1 Balaenoptera borealis | reverse complement strand
AGGGAGGTCAACGGTGAACAAATGTCCTAGCAAACTGGGAATGAAAGACAGGGAAGGAGCAGATAATGAAATTCAGGGATGACAAATGGCTCAGAGCCTGACACTGTGGCATCTGACAAAGAGAGACATCCAATGACTCTGAAACTTTTCCTCGTGCTCTGGAAGGCACTTGGATTGTGGGGGTTTTTTTCTAAAAAGGATCTTGTGTGTATCATTAATGTCATTCAGTTTCCTTATAGAAGAGGAATACTATTGACTACTACAGAAGGATGATGCAGCCCAGGCAGAATTCAATACGCAGTACAGTTTTTACAATGTGTACTCACTCCAGCTCCTTTTTGTAAATATTTTGTCCTATCTATCCTTGTTTCACAGCCAACTATAGTAGCTGGTCTGTCTACACTTTTTCCATTATTTGTTAATGGCTATTACACAGATGAAATGTTTCAGAGTGATCAAATAGTTGAATCTCACCTATAAGCAGGCCTTTGACCTCAGCCAAGCACTCCCTACAACTCAAGGTATGACCGCTTCCAAGCAAAGCCATGATGGAGCCGTGTCCAGACAAAAAGTCTCACAAATTTCCAGCCTTCAAGTTGTTCCCAAATTCCAAAGGCTTAACGACCCACAGAATAGTACCCGATGACGGCTACTTCCCTATGGTTGGTTGTGTTTATTGGGTTAGGATATTCGATAGACTTGAATCTTGTGGTATAAGATACTGTACAAGAGAAGGGATGCCAGCTCCTGAGCTGAGCCAGCTTCCTGTTTTGAACAGATACTTGCTCAGACCTTACTCTGTACAAACCGTACGTGTTGCCTCAGGCCCATGGTACCACACTGGGCCATTTTACAAGCTAGAGATCACAAACTAACCACACGTAGGCAACAGTCAGTGATGCTGAGCACAGTATTTCTGCATCTAGCATCATTCATTCAATGAACATTTGTTGATCACCAATCACATGCGAGGCGCTGAGCTGGATGTGGGGAACAGAGTGATGACCAAGACAAACATAGTCCCTGTCTTCACTGATGCTTTAGCCAGAAAGAAAGGCAGACAGGAGCCAATATCTACCAGATAATTAATTAATCATAATTGTGATAAGTAGGAGGAAAGATGTTGAGAAAGCTTTAAACCAACATATCTAACCCAGGCTGGGGTCTCAGGCAGGAAGTGACAATGTAAGATGTAAATAGGAATTAGGTAGGAATTAGCCAAACACATACGGGTGTGTGTGTGTGTGTGTGTGTGTGTGTGTGTGTGTGTGTGTGTAAAAAACAGAGCTGGAGGAGACACGAGAGGAAAGGAGGAGTCTAGTATTTCAAGCAGAGGTAAGAAGACCTTGAGGAGGAAAGGAGTTTGGGGTGTTGAAGCCAGTACGTTTGGAGTGTAGCCAATGGGGGAGAGAGTGACAAGGCCCAGACCCTGCTAAAGACGGTGGCCTTCACATACCTCTGCAATTAGAGAAAGCACTGAGAGTAAAGCAAAGCAGACACAGACTAATATGTCTGAGCAGCAAGGATACGATGATGAATTAAAGGTCTCATTTTCAGATTTCCTCTTCCCTCAAAAAAAAAAAAATGCTGCCTGATTCTAGGGAACAAATTTAGAAGGCAGGCACATATGATAATACAACCACTAAAAATCATAGCATCCTAAATTTCTTCTTCTCAATTTTCATGGCCTTTTTCTTACAGGGACTTCAAAAGCTCTTCTCATGGCAGATGGCAACTAACATAAATGAGCACACCATTAAGTGTGTGCCAGGCAGTGAGCTAGGCACTTTTTAAATACATTTTTTAATTTTAATCCCCACAAAATTTTCAGATAAATCCCCCATTTTTCAACTGAGAAAACAGAAAGTAGGTAAATTGCGCAATATCAGAGAACTACCAAGAGGCTTGAATCTTGGTCCATCTGTCTCCAAAGTCTACACAGCTTCCACAGTAAAGACAAAGGCCTTTTTCCACATTGATCCACCCACCAGTCAAACTGGAGTCATCACTTTAAACTCTTGGTATGAAAAAATACCGTGATGGTTTTATGGAGGTTGCCAAAGACTAACGTATTGAAATGTGAAGAATTCAAATCTAGTTATGTTTTTTTCAGGCAAGCAAACACCGTCCTCTCCTTTTATTTTAACTGAAAGGGTTTCTTTGTCATATATACTGTTCCATGAATATCGCCCCCCATCCTGACCTCCACCCAAAACTATTGAGCTTTACCCTCTAGCTTGCCTTCGACATGACAATTTGGATTCTTTAAGGACTACTAGAGTGCATCTCAGTGGGAGGGAAGATCCTTTATCTTCAGGAGGATAGTTCTAAGGTGTGTACCAATCTGGCCCCTTCCAGGCTCTCTCTTCACTGCTGTGCCTCTTTCTTACCTGCTCTCAGCCCACTGTTCACGCCCTCCCCCTTCACCACTGCTTCTCCCGTCCTCCTCCAGCCCCTTCCCACTTTCTTTCCTTCTCATCTTTTTAGTCACTTTGTCCACACCTCTCAGGTTTATATAAATAAACTGGCCTTCCATAGACATCACCGGCTGTTTTCCTTCCACCAGTTAACAGTATAGGGCCCTTCAGTGTTTCTCTGTTGTGCTTGTCGAGGCTGGTTGGTGCTAAGGATTCTGTGCACCACAGAGGTGGATGATTCTTGTTCCTCAAAAAGGAGAGGAAGGAAGATGAGCTCTTTCTGAGACACGTGCAGGAAGCCTGTACTTTCCAGGAGGCTGATCTGTGGAAGATGAAGGGGTGTATTTGTGTGCATGTGTTTTTTACTGCTATGCCTGCAAAATGTCAAGGACAAGTAACTAGAAGGACTGCATCTTCTGGGTATTTAAGAATTCATGTGACTGGGATGGGGGTGGGGGACAGGGAGAGATATTGTTTGTTATTTGGTGGTTTTCATTGTTTTGCTTTTTGCTTTGTTTTTGTTTTGCTTTTGCTACCCTCATTAACAACACATAGAACAACTTCTTAAAAGGTTTTTCTGTACTTCACAAGTTAACCCCCTCAAAAAAAATACACATTTCTATTATAACCAGGAAAAGCAATAAAATTTTATGAAAATAAGTAAATCCTACCCCCCCCCAAAAAAATCATTACTTTAGGATGGCAGAAAATATCAGTTAAAAAAAATGTTGAAAACTTAAAGCTGAGCACAAATTTACTAATGTGTTGGTTGTTCGTGGTTATTAGCAAATTTATGACTTTCTGCTATATATCAAGACACGTTATGCTGGGTGTTATAAACAATTCTGAAACAGTGTCAAGACTGGCCATTAAAAAAAATTTTTTTAACCCTGAAAATTGTTCACAATGTCTGGAATATAATTTGTCTCTTCCAAAAATTTGATGATAAATATGTTAAATTATCCCAATGGCAAATTAATTTATATATAACATTACATAATTTATATACTATATAATATATATTATATTATGTAATTAATTTATATATAATATCATATATATCATCAATATCTTTCACTGTTTTTTTGGACATTTCCCTAAGTAAGGCAATCTCTGATCTCTACCGAATTGTTGCAATGAAGGCTGCAATGTGACATGTAAGCTTTTTATCTAAATTTATATAGCAAAGGCAGGTTTCATTCTTAACTAAGTCAATCACTTAAAAGTCAATCACTCTAATACCACATCTTCAAGATCTACCTCAACTGTGATTCCTGTGAAGTATTAATTGTTTTTGTTTGTTTGTTCTTTTTGTTACTTTTTTGGGGTGGGGGGGAAGGAGAAAAAATTTTTTTAAATTTCTTAACCATTTTAGGGGGAGAAGAAATTTTAAAGCACAATTCTTGAGATCACATTCTGAATAGGGAATTTATTGACTAAAGAGAATATGCTCTCTCACTGGAAATTCAACCTTAATACTTCACACATACATGTCAAGTGCTTCATTACATTTTCAGTCATTGTAAAGTAGAAGTTTCTCTTACCTCCACCACTATTTTATTCCAAAAGAGAAGAAAAGAAAAACCCTAAGAATCAAAAGTCCAAATCTCACAGCCTTGGCTTCTCCCATTGGTAAGGGCTGCCTACAAAGGAAGCTCTCATGAAGAAACTAAGATGCACTGGGGAGTTTTAATCACCAGTGTCATTCACCACCGGGAGGAGAATTGCAGAACTCTCTCATAGAAGAGTTTACCCCATCTGCTAACAAGATGAAGTCATTCATCGAGAACTCAGTACTGGTTGCCTTCTTGGCAGTTCCTATTACTAAAAAAGCATTAGCTGAAACGAAAAGAGGAATTCCCATTAATCTACTCTGAGAAGACTCTTGATTTCTTATTTCTGGAGAAGCACACTGTGATATTTTACATGTTTTAGCCCTTGATATCCAAAACATTTAAATTGATAGGCCTTTTAAATCTATGGCCATGAACAGGGGACTCGCCAATATTTCTAATGGAAGTCTCCAAAAGTATACTACAATACATATATCGACTTCTTGTTTCAGTGAGTATCAAGATTAATTGTCCCTGTAAAAGTAAATAAATATTGACAGAGGTTTCACTTTGGTCCATATTTTCCACTCAGGTCAATAAATCTTTGTATTCACCTCAACTGAAGTCAATATCAAATGATTATTAATTCATGGTATACTCAACTAGCAGCCAAAACTACAACTTAACATATAGAAACATAGTTCCGCAGACCAATTTATATTCAAAATAAATACATGGAGTGAAAAATCACTGAATTGTTTCATACATTTAATGGAAATAAAAGGACAACCTATGGTCACCAGGAACGTGAAAGAATCTGTTGTTATTCTATTCTGTTTGGATTTGTCTAATACACAAAAAGTGATTCCTTTTATCCTGCAATTTGACATTCTGCTTCTTTGCTTATAAATCTCATTCCTGCTTCCACTTGCTGGTGAGGTTTGCATATAGATAAATATTTATATAATAAAAAATAAAAGGAAGAATAAGAGAAAGGAAGGAGAAAAAGAAAATTGTTAAAGGAAAGGACAAAGAGAGAAGAAAGAAAGAGGAAATAGAGCTGAAGGAGGAGGTGAAAGAAGAAATTGGTGAGAAGAATTGAGATATATAATAAAATAAGAAAGGAGAAGAAGGTAATAGAGTAATCATGGAGAAAAAAATTAAAATATCACCACTGATTAGCTGTGTATTTTCATAAATTTCAACAAAAAGAAATTTATTTCTTTCCAATATTCTTCTCCATTTACAAAGATGCTTCTACCCAACTCAAATGTCTTAAACATCATAAATATTCTAGTTTTTCATTCAAGATCTAATATGCAAAAAGCTATTAACTTATATAAATAACTCAAAGAAAATTTAGAGCAAATATTTTTTACACAGTAAATTTAGGACAAGTTCTTTAAAGTTTTCAGGGATTGAGTCACCACAGCTAATTATGGGAAAAATAATTAAATGTCACTAGCAGGCGGATGGTTCATCGGAAATTATGGCACTTTTTATTTCCTGTGAAGGCACACTAACATTTGAAGACAAGCTGCTTGAAAGAAATTGCTCATCAACACTGGAAATTGGCAAGCATATCAAAAGAGTTATTGATCTTTACAGTGTTCGAACCCAAATATATTTGTAGTAAAGCAAGCACCAACTAAGACTGAAAACATAAGCTAGTTGATATTACCCAGGGAGGGCTTTACCCATTAACTGGGCTTTAAGTCCACATTACTGAAGCACTGCATTTCTGATCTTCATTGCTGCTCTTTTAAGTCAAAGCAAGGTTTAAAAATCTGTCTTTGCCTTCAAATTTTGATATTAGCCAAAACTTTCTGATTCGTGTTTATATTAACTAAGTACTTTATACTCAATAAAGTATTTTTAATGTAAATTTACCTTAAACACTCTATATTTTCTAAGAATTATGAGCCATTCATTAGCTGAATTTTACCAACCAAAAAGAAGTGATGGTAACGTAGAGAAGAGGGTTACAATACAATATTTCTAGATGTCTACAACACTTCTTGGAATCACTAGGAGGATTTTGGAGGTGAAAGAAAACTTGGAGATCATCTCAACCAACATCTTCACTTTAATAAGAAGGAAACCAGGACTTCCCTGGTGGCACAATGGTTAAGAATCTGCCTGCCAATACAGGGGACACGGGTTTGAGCCCTGGTCCGGGAAGATCCCACATGCCGTGGAGCAACTCAGCCCATGTGCCACAACTACTGAGCCCACGTGCCACAACTACTGAAGCCTGTGCACCTAGAGCCTGTGCTCCGCAACAAGAGAAGCCACTGCAAGGAGAAGCCCACGCACCGCAAAGAAGAGTAGCCCCCGATTGCCACAACTAGAAAAAGCCAACATGCAGCAACAAAGACCCAATGCAGTCAAAAATAAATTAGTTAATTAATTTAAATAAATAAAAATAAAAAGAGGGAAACCAGAACTTCCCTGACGGTCCAGTGGTTAAGACTCTGCATTTCCAATGCAGGGGGCATGGGTTTGATCCCTGGTTGGGGAATAAGATCCCACATGCCATGTGGCATGGCCAAAAGATTAAAAAATAATAATAATAAATTTTTTAAATAAATAAATAAATAAAAAGAGGGAAACCAAAGCAAGAAAGAAGATACTCAGCATATTAGTAGTAGAGACAAAATAAGAATCCAGTTCTTCTATTTTACTAAAAAGTCCATGTAAACAGATCCACTTCCTTTGTTTTTCAGAACCTTCCAAAAGGCAATTTGGCAATGAAGTACACAATATTACAAATATACAATTCTTCACTAATATCCCCCTACAGAGATGACTTTGAAATATGTACGATTTTCAACTGAAGCATATGTTCAATTCTTTCTCCAAATGTATATACTGTCCCAGAGGCACAGTTTGATGTGGTTTTTAAGTGTGGAAATATGAAGAACTTAGGAATACAAAATGATAAACTCTCCCTTTGTTTTTTAATTATTCTTTAAAAGCAAACCAACCAACCAACAAAAAAAAAAACAAGATGATATTGAGCTGAAGGTTGAAAGCACTTCTCTAAGATTCCTAATTTGTCTTAAATAATAGCAAAAGTTAACCAAGGAAAGGAGGGCAGTTAATGATGAAGCAGCATGTGCAAAAGCACTGAAACAAGACAGGTCACAATATATTCCAGAAATTATCAGTTCTTCAGCTTAAACATGAAGTGTCAATGAGAGAAAAGTGAGCGCTGAGGTCAGAAATGACAAAGCAGGGGCCAGACATTTTCAAGGAGTTGGAGTTTGTTCTATAGCTTCCTGGTAAGCCACAGAAGGATCAATATGATCCAAATCTTCTTTAAGAAAGATCATTTGACATCAGTGCTAAGGATATGTGGAAGAAAATGATCCTGGATACATAAAGATCTGTTGAAAAAAATTTGATCAATCAGGAGAGAAAAGAGAACACCTGGATAACTAACAGATTTGGGTTATAAAGAAGAAAAAAGTTATTTCCTGAAATTTAGGCTTGGAGTAGAGGATGAGAAATAGGCTTATGAGGTCATATATGAATTCAGTCTGGAATTCCCAAACTGCAGAAACAAATGCAAAACTGCTCTGAAGCAGCATAATCTAAGTGTAGGCTCTACAAGATCCCTTCCGATAAAGGCTTGTGAAAATGAGCTCATAGCCCCAAATTACAAACCATACAAAGAAATATTCCTTCAGAAGAGAAAATAAGCAGACACAAGGAACTTCAGGATTAGACATAAACCAGTAGATCTATAGAATAATTTGAGACTATAAAATAAATTTATTCATTAAAAATGTAAAATAATCTAAAACCAAAAGAAAGAAACAAGATATTATTTTTTTCATGACAGATTTTTAAAGAAGCAAACAGAATTTCTTGATTTTGAAAATATAGTTACTGGAAGGAAAACATCAATAAATGAACTAAACAGCAGACTGGAAACAAGTGAAGAGAGTAGAATGAAATGCGATGCAATATAGACCTCAGGAAATCCCCCAAAATGAATCATGAGTTGAAGAGAAAAATATGAAAGAAAAGCTAAGAGATATCAAGGATATAATAAAATGGTCTAACATAGGACTAGGACTTCTAAAATGGGTTAAAAGATATTGGAAGAGATGATGGCTAAAAATTTTCCAGAATTCATAAAAGACATGAATTGTCAGATTCAAGAATCACTAGAAGACCCAAGTAGAAAAAGTCAAAATAATTCCAGATCTAAACACATTGAAGTAAAACTATGGAGCACCATAAATATAAAACATATAAAGACAAAGAGGAGTTATTAGGGTGAAGTCAAAAAGCAAATTACTACAGAGGAACTACAAAAAACTGACAGCAAAATCCTCAACAACAGCTTTAAAAAATGGAATAATACAGTCAGTGAACTGAGAGGAAATAACTGTTTATCTTGAATTGTATGGTCCAAAAAACTATTATTTAGAAATGAGAGTAAAATATAGACATTTTCAGACAAAGGCAAAGGGAATTTACTACTCACAGAACATTGCTAAAAGAATACTAAAAAATATACTTCAAGAAAACTTATCCTGAACCCCGGAGGAAGGAATAGAACACAAGAAGCAATAGTGAGAAAATAAATTGGCAAATAGCATGTATAAATCTAAATCATCACTAACTGCATCAGTAAAAATGACTCATAAGTACAAGGTGAAGTTAAAATCCTGGGCAGCAATTAGCATGTAAACCGGGCGGCAGAGACAATCCAAGTTAACGTGTTCCACAGTTCTCATACATTTCAGAAAGGGGGTCAATATTATTTAATGTGAGACTTTATTAAATATCCACATTAAATATTTCTTAGTGCCTATTAAAAGAACATAGGTAAAACATAGTAGAAGGAGAAAGAAAAAGAAAATTCAACAGGTAGCAAGCAAGAAAGAAAAAAAGAAGTAGAGGGGGAAAAACGAAACAAACTAAAAGCAGGTCAAATACAAAACAGAAAATAACATTTATCTTATTTAAATCTAAGCAGATCCCTAATCACAATAGGTATAAATGGACTAGAAGAAAGTGAAAGATAAATTTTATTTAAGTAAAAATTCCAGCTATACGTTGGATTTTACATATGTTCAGGAGAGATACATGCAAAAAACAAACAAACAAACAAACACTCAGAAGCTCTGGAAATAAGTGGATGAAAAAAGACATAACCAAAAAGAAAGCCAAAGTGGCTATAGTAATATGGAACCAAGTAGACGTCAATGAAAAAAAAATAATCCCCTAATTATTACAAAATGACAAAACGAAAACTTTACCCGGAAAATACTGTATTCTGAATTTTTAGATACATAATATCTTAACCTCCAAAACCATGAAGCAAAAATTGATAGAATTACAAGAAATAAATTGACAAGTTCACAATTTAATGACAAATTTCAACACACCTCTCTTAGTAACTAATAAAGAAGACACCAAATTTGTAGGAACACATAAGATTTGAACAGCATAATTAACAAGTTTGATCTAATGAACATATATAGAGTCTGCATCCAAAAATTATTTTTCCACCTCATATGAAGTATTTATAAAAATTTGCCACATTTAACCATGAAAATCACAGCACAATAAAAAATCAGTAACAAAAATATAGCCAAAGTCATAGGTTTAGAAATTTTAAAGCATATTAAATAATATGTGGATCAAAGAGAAATTCTGATAGAAATTATAAAATATTTTAAACTAAATAATATTGAGAACATTATATATCAAAACTTTTGGAAAGCAGGTAAACCAATATTAGAGGAAATTTAGATACTTAAATGTTTATATTAGAAATGAAGCAAAATGTAAACCAATGTATAAGGAGTCGGATCAAAAATTTAGAAAAAGACCAGCAAAATACACAACATTTTTTAAAGAAAAAGGAAAACGCCTATAAAAACTAATAAAGCAAACAAAATTTTGGCATTTTGATTAATAAAATCAAAGAGACGTAAGTGAAAAGACTAGTAATTTAAAGGGAAACAGAGAAACACAAAATATTTTACATGCTTAAGCAAATGTTATGAACAAATTTATTCCAATAAGTTTGAAAACCTAGACAAAAGAATACTTTCCTAGAAAGAGAAAACTTACTAAAGTTGACTCAGGAAGAAAGAGCAGATCTGAATATAACCATTAAAAACTTGAATGTATGTATGCAATTGGATTGAATGCAATTTGTAACTAGTTCCCAAAATACTTCAACCTAGTATTAAACAGGATTTCTTAACAAACCTCCAAGTAACCAGTAATCCCATCTTACAGAAACCATTCCAGAGAACAGACGGAGAAAGTGGCAAATCAAATCATTTTAAGTAAAAATATAGTGGGATATTTTATGAAGCTTGACAAACTAAAATCCTAAAATACATCTGGAGGAATAAATGACTAAGGACATTGTGAGGAAGGTGAAGGGAAGATTTGCTTTACTGATATCAAGACTTACTATAAAGCTGTGGCAATTTTAAAAATTAGTGTTAGTCGCATCAGGATAAAGAAAGAGACCAAATGATCAGAATAGAGATCCTGGAACAGATCCATATGTTTGTGGGAACCTGGTGTATGACAGAGTTGGCATTAAAAATGAATGGAGGAGGAGACTGGTTCAAGATGGTGGAGTACAAGGACGTGCACTCACTCCCTCTTGTGAGAGCACCAAAATCACAACTAATTGCTGAACGATCATCAATAGGAAGACACTGGAACTCACCAAAAAAGATACCTCACATCCAAAGACAAAGGAGAAGCCACAATGAGATTGTAGAAGGGGTGCAATCACAATAAAATCAAATCCCATAACTGCTGGATGGGTGACTCACAACCTGGAGAACAATTATACCACAGAAGTCCACCCACTGGAGTGAAGGTTCTGAGCCCAAGTGAGGCTTCCCAACCTGGGGGTCCGGCAACGGGAGGAGGAATTCCTAGAAAATTAGACTTTGAAGGCTAGTGGGATTTGACTGCAGGGCTTCGACAGGTCTGGGTGAAACAAAGACTTCGCTCTTGGAGGGCACACACAAAGTAGTGTGTGCATCAGGACCCAGGGAGAAGGAGCAGTGACCCCATAGGAGACTGAACCAGACCTAACTGCTAGTGTTAGAGGGTTAGAGGCGGGGACAAGGACACTGGCAGCAGAAGTATTGGGAAGTACTCCTTGGCGTGAGCCCTCCCAGAGTCCGCCATTAGCCCCACCAAAGAGCCCGGGTAGGCTCCAGTGTTGGGTCGCCTCAGGCCAAACAACCAACAGGGAGGGAACCAAGCCCCACCGATCAGCAGACAAGCGGATTAAAGTTTTACTGAGCTCTGCCCACCAGAGCAACACCCAGCTCTACCCACCACAAGTCCCTCCTATCAGGAAACTTGCACAAGCCTCTTAGAAAGCCTCATCCACCAGAGGGCAGACAGCAGAAGCAAGAAGAACTACAATCCTGCAGCCTGTGGAACGAAAACCACATGCACAGAAAGATAGACAAAATGAAAAGGCAGAGGACTATGTACCAGATGAAGGAACAAAATAAAACCCCAGAAAAATAACTAAATGAAGTGGACATAGGCAACCTTCCAGAAAAAGAATTCAGAATAATGATAGTGAAGATGATCCAGGACCTCGGGAAGAGAATGGATGCAAAAATTGAAAAGATGCAAGAAATGTTTAACAAACACCTAGAAGAATTAAAGAACAAACAAACAGAGAGGAACAATACAATAACTGAAATGAAAAGTACACTAGAAGGAATCAATAGCAGAATAACTGAGGCAGAAGAACGGATAATGACCTGGAAGACAGAATGGTGGAATTCACTACCGTGGAACAGAATAAAGAAAAAAAGAATGAAAAGAAATGAAGACAGCCTAAGAGACCTCTGGGACAACATTAAACACACAACATTCGCATTATAGGGGTGCCAGAAGGAGAAGAGAGAGAGAAAGGACCCAAGAAAATATATGAAGAGATTATAGTTGAAAACTTCCCTAACATGGGAAAGAAAATAGCCACCCAAGTCCAGGAAGCGCAGAGGGTCCCAGGCAGGATAAACCCAAGGAGAAGCATGTCAAGACACATAGTAATCAAATTGACAAAAATTAAAGACAAAGAAAAATTATTAAAAGCAACAAGGGAAAAACGACAAATAACATACAAGGGAACTCCTATAAGGTTAACAGCTGATTTCTCAGCAGAAACTCTACAAGCCAGAAGGGAGTGGCACAAATATTTCAAGTGATGAAAGGGAAGAACCTACAACCAAGATTATTCTACACGGCAAGGATCTCATTCAGATTCAATGGAGAAATCAAAAGCTTTACAGACAAGCAAAAGCTAAGAGAATTCAGCACCACCAAACCAGCTCTAAAACAAATGCTGAAAGAACTTCTCTAAACGGGAAACACAAGAGAAGAAAAGGACCTACAAAAACAAAGCTAAAACAATTAAGAAAAAGGTAATAGGAACATACATATCGATAATTACCTTAAAAGTGAATGGATTAAATGCTCCAAGCAAAAGACACAGGCTTGCTGAATGGATACAAAAACAAGACCCATATATATGCTGTCTACAAGAGACCCACTTCTGACCTAGGGATAGATACAGACTGAAAGTGAGGGGATGGAAAAAGATATTCCATGCAAATGGAAATCAAAAGAAAGCTGGATAGCAGTATTCATATCAGATAAAATAGACTTTAAAATAAAGAATGTTACAAGAGACAAGGAAGGACACTACATAATGATCCAGGGATCAATCCAAGAAGAAGATATAACAATTATAAATATATATGCACCCAACATAGGAGCACCACAACACATAAGGCAAATGCTAACAGCTATAAAAGAGGAAATTGACAGTAACACAATAATAGTGGGGGACATTAACACCTCACTTACACGAATGGACAGATAATGCAGACAGAAAATTCATAATGAAACACAAGCTTTAAATGACACAATAGACCAGATAGATTTAATTGATATTTATAGGACATTCCATCCAAAAACAGCAGATTACACTTTCTTCTCAAGTGCACATGGAATATTCTCCAGGATAGATCACATCTTGGGTCACAAATAAATCCTTGGTAAATTTAAGAAAACTGAAATCATATCAAGCATCTTTTCTGACCACAACACTATGAGATTAGAAATAAATTACAAGGAAAAAAAAGTAAAAAACACAAACACATGGAGGCTAAACAATATGTTACTAAATAACCAAGAGATCACTGAAGAAATCAAAGAGGAAATCAAAAAATACCTAGAGGCAAATGACAATGAAAACACGATGATCCAAAACCTATGGGATGCAGCAAAAGCAGTTCTAAGAGGTAAATTTATAGCAATACAATCCTACATCAAGAAACAAGAAAAATCTCGAATAAACAATCTAACCTTACACCTAAAGGAACTAGAGAAAGAAGAACAAACAAAACTCAAAGTTAACAGAAGGAAAGAAATCATAAAGATCAGAGCAGAAATAAATGAAATAGAAACAAAGAAAACAACAGCAAAGATCAATAAAATTAAAAGCTGGTTCTTTGAGAGAATAAACAAAATTGATAAACTTTTAGCCAGACTCATCAAGAAAAAGAGGAAGAGGACTCAAATCAATAAAAGTAGAAATGAAAAAGAAGAAGTTACAATGGACACCACAGAAATACAAAGCATCATAAGAGACTACTACAAGCAACTCTTTGCCAATAAAATGGACAACCTGGAAGAAATGGACAAATTCTTAGAAAGGTATAACCTTCCAAGACTGAACCAGGAAGAAATAGAAAATATGAACAGACCAATCACAAGTAACGAAATTGAAACTGTGATTAAAAATCTTCCAACAAACAAAAGTCCAGGACCAGATAGCTTCACAGGTGAATTCTGTCAAACATTTAGAGAAGAGCTAACACCCATCCTTCTCAAACTCTTCCAAAAAATTGCAGAGGAAGGAACACTCCCAAACTCATTCTACGAGGCCACCATCATCCTGATACCAAAACCAGACAAAGATACTACAAAAAAAGAGAATTACAGACCAATATCACTGATGAATATAGATGCAAAAATCCTCAACAAAATACTCGCAAACAGAATCCAACAACACATTAAAAGGATCATACACCGTGATCAAGTGGGATTTATCCCAGGGATGCAAGGATTCTTCACTGTACGCAAATCAATCAATGTGATACACCATAGTAACAAACTGAAGAATAAAAACCATATGATCATCTCAATAGATACAGAAAAAGCCTTTGACAAAATTCAACACCGATTTATCATAAAAACTCTGCAGAAAGTGGGCATAGAGGGAACCTACCTCAACATAATAAAGGCCATATATGACAAACCCACAGCAAACATCATTCTCAATGGTGAAAAACTGAAAGCATTTCCTCTAAGATCAGGAACAAGACAAGGATGTTCACCCTTGCCACTATTATTCAACATAGTTTTGGAAGTCCCAGCCATGGCAATCAGAGAAGAAAAAGAAATAAAAGGAATACAAATTGGAAAATCAGAAGTAAAACTGTCACTGCTTGCAAATGACATGATACTATATATAGAGAATTCTAAAGATGCCACCAGAAAACTACTAGAGCTAATCAATGAATCTGTTAAAGTTGCAGGATACAAAATTAATGCACAGAAATCTCTTGCATTCCTATACACTAACAACGAAAGATCAGAAAGAGAAATTAAGGAAACACTCCCATTCACCATTGCAACAAAAAGAATAAAATACCCAGGAATAAACCTACCTAAGGAGGTAAAAGACCTGTATGCAGAAAACTATAAGACACTGATGAAAGAAATCAAAGATGACAAAAACAGATGGAGAGATATACCACGTTCTTGGATTAGAAGAATCAAATTGTGAAAATGACTGTTCTACCCAAAGCAACCCTCAGATTCAACGCAATCCCCATCAAATTACCAATGGCATTTTTTACAGAACTAGAACAAAAAATCTTAAAAATTTGTAAGGAGACGCAAAAGACCCCGAATAGCCAATGCAATCTTGAGGGAAAAAAACAGAGCTGGAGGAATCAGACTCACTGACTTCAGACCATACTACAAAGCTACAGTAATCAAGACAATATGGTACTGGCACGAAAACAGAAATATAGATGAATAGTACAGGATAGGAAGTCCAGAGATAAACTCACGCACCTATGGTCAACTAATCTATGACAAAGGAGGCAAGGATATACAATGGAGAAAAGACAGCCTCTTCAATAAGTGGTGCTGAGAAAACTGGACAGTTTCATGTAAAGAATGAACTTAGAACACTCCCTAAGGCCATACACAAAAATAAACTCAAAGGGGATTGGAGACCTAAATGTAAGAATGGACACTATAAAACTCTTAGAGGAAAACATAGGAAGAACACTCTTTGACATAAATCACAGCAAGATCTTTTTGACCCACCTCCTAGAGTAATGGAAATAAAGTCAAAAATAAACAAATGGGACCTAATGAAACTTAAAAGTTTTTGCACACAATACGGCCACTATGGAGAACAGTATGCAGGTTCCTTTAAAAACTAAAAATAGAACTACCATATGCCCCAGCAATCCCACTACTGGGCATACCCTGAGAAAACCATAATTCAAAAAGAGTCATGTACCACAATGTTCATTGCAGCTCTATTTACAATAGCCAGGACATGGAAGCAATCTAAGAGTCCATAGACAGATGAATGGATAAAGAAGATGTGGCACATATGTACAATGGAATATTACTCAGCCATAAAAAGAAACGAAATTGAGTTATTTGTAGTTAGATGGACAGACCTAGAGTCTGTCATACAGAGTGAAATAAGTCAGAAAGAGAAAAACAAATATCGTATATTAGCACATATATATGGAATCTTAAAAAAAAAAAAGGTTCTGAAGAACCTAGGGGCAGGACAGGAATAAAGACTCAGACATAGAAAATGGACTTGAGGACATAGGGAGGGGGAAGGGTAAGGTGTGACGAAGTGAGAGAATGGCATGGACATATATACACTACCACATGCAAAATAAATAGCTAGTGGGAAGAAGCTGCATAGCACAGGGAGATCAGCTTGGTGCTTTGTGTCCACCTAGAGGGGTGGGATAGGGAGGGTGGGAGGGAGATGCAAGAGGGAGGAGATATGGGGATATATGTATATGTATAGTTGATTCACTTTGTTATAAAGCAGAAACTAACACACAATTGTAAAGCAATTATACTCCAATAAAGATGTTTAAAAAAAAAGAATAAAAGCTTTTGCACAGCAAAGGAAACTATAAACAAGAAGAAAAGACAACCCTCAGAATGGGAGAAAATATTTGCAAATGAAGCAACAGACAAAGGATTAATCTCCAAAATATATAAACAGCTCATGCAGCTCAATATTAAAAAAACAAACAACCCAATCAAAAAATGGGCAGAAGACCTAAATAGACATTTCTCCAACGAAGACATACAGATGGCCAAGAGGCACATGAAAAGATGCTCAACATCACTAATTATTAGAGAAATGCAAAACAAAACTACAATGAGGTATCACCTCACACCAGTTAGAATGGGCATCATCAGAAAATCTACAAACAACAAATGCTGGAGAGGGTGTGGAGAAAAGGGAACCCTCTTGCACTGTTGGTGGGAATGTAAATTGATAACAGCCACTATGGAGAACAGTATGGAGGTTCCTTAAAAAACTAAAAATAGAATTACCGTATGACCCAGCAATCCCACTACTGGGCATATACCCAGAGAAAACCATAATTCACAAAGACTCATGCACCCCACCAGTGTTCACTGCAGCACTATTTACAATAGCCAGGTCATGGAAGCAACCTAAATGCCCATCGACAGATGAATGGATAAAGAAGTCGTGGTACATATATACAATGGAATATTACTCAGCCATAAAAAGGAAAAAAATTGGGTCATTTGTAGAGACGTGGATGGACCTAGAGACTGTCATACAGAGTGAAGTAAGTCAGAAAGAGAAAAACAAATATTGTATATTAATGCATATATGTGGAATCTAAAAAAATGGTACAGATGAACTGGTTTGCCTGGCAGAAATAGAGACACAGATGTAGAGAACAAACGTATGGACACCAAGGAGGGTGGAAAGTTTGGGCGGGGGGGGGTATGAATTGGGAGATTGGGATTGACATATATACGCTAATAGGTATAAAATAGATAACTAAGAAGAACCTGCTGTATAAAAAAAATAAATAAAATTCAAAAAAAAAGATAGATTAAAAAAATAATAAAAAATAAAATTGGAAAAAATGGTAAAGAAAAAATGAGAGGAAAGATGAATTGTTTAATAAATAAAGCCAAAATACTTAGCTATCCATAAAAAAGGAAAAAATTGGAGCCTTATGTAGTAACCAAATTAAAAAAAAAAACAACCCAGAAACTCATTCATTACCATTAGGAGTATGAAAGGTAAAATCATAAGCTAGAATTAGCTGGCAAAGTTTAAAACACACATAAACCATTACCTGGCAATTTCCCTTCTAGGTATTTACCCTAGAAAAATTCTCATACATGTGCATAAGGCAATCCAAAAGATATGTTCAGTACAGCGCTGTTTGTGATAGCAGAAAAGCAGAAACAACCCAGGCCTTTCTAAGAAGAGGGACAAATTAATCAACTGTGGTGTAGTCACAGAATAGAATGGAATGTTATACTGCAGTTAAGATGAATAAATCTGTTGAACATTGATCAGCATGGATTAGTCTCAAATACAAAATGTTAAGTGAAAAAAGCAAACTGAAAAATGATATGCACAGTATAATACCATTTCTGTACTTTTTTTTTTTTTTTTTTTTGTACATTTTAAAACATAGTAAAAGATCATATGTAGCTTACGGTGGATATATTCAGTAAAAGTACAAAAATGAATATGGAAATACTTCACCCTAACTCCAGGATATCAGAGAAGTGGTCCTCTAACTATATCTCTAAATTTTTATTTCTTTTACAAAAGAGAGATCATTAGCAAATATGCAAAATGTTAATATCTGAATATATAGATATTTTTATCCTATTCTTTTTTCATATATTTGAAACATAATTAAAATAAAATTAATTATTAGGAGTATATAACATGAAAAAAGAAGACAAATATTTCCATTTAAAAGTCCTGCCCAGATCTAAAAAGCTCTCATCACAAGAAAAAATTTTTTGAAATTATGTGTGGTGATGAATATTAACTAAACTTAATGTGGTAATCATTTCATAATATACATATATATCAAATCCATGTTATATGTCAGTTATATATCAATTTAAAAATTAAAATTAAAATTCTGCTCACATGAGGGTTTCCTGGATCAGGCCTAGAGTCACTCCAGAGACAATTGCTGACCAAAGCTGATCCACCAGGGCAAGCGTCCTAACCAAAAAACCTGGTGTTTCCTCCAGGTTTTGTGGATATGGACCAGGAATGATGCTAGAAAAAGCATCAAAGGTGGTGATTTCCAGACCAGGATTTCAAGTATCAGTAGTTAAGTAAATTTATACATACACACACACGCACATGCACATAGACACACACATACCCACACAATTAACATCATTTCACAAATGTAAAAGCATTATAACATTAAAAAATTTAAATAATCTCATAATAAACAAGTCTTTCAAATGAAATCAGTTTATCTTTATGAATAGCCATATTTTTCTCATCTTCCTCATTTTGCCTCAGAATAATGAAAACTTTCCAATAGATTAAGAAGAGATCATAAACCAATGTTTGGGGACTGCTTGTCTTGGGAACATACTTGGCATTCCGTTACCAGCTAGAGCCCAGATTACCAACAAAACTAGCATTACGATAAGACACTTATAGCGACCCCAGGGGGATTTCAGGAATTACATGATAAATTTTGCTTTTCTTCATCAATTCTTCCAGTTTCATGTCTCAGTGAGAAACACTGGCTGTCCAAGACTAAATGTACAATATGCTATGAATCTCATGCTATTCATCTTTTGTTAATTACAAAAAAAAAAAAAAAAAAATTGTTTCTTTTGCTGGTTCAAGAAGTAATATAATCCCAAATGTTTTTGCTCTATCTTGCCTTGCTTATTTTTGTTGAAATCAGTAAAACATGCACAGAACATATTTAAATATTAGAAAAACACTTTTATTTGGGACTAGCAGCCTTAAAAATAAACACTTTTTAATCTTTCCAAGTTTGGTACATTACTAATATTGTCTTCAATTCTGCTCAGCACAGACATGCAGACAGTTTCCTGAGGTCAGTGACATGACCCCACTGACTTTGAAGAAGAGTTGGAAAGGAAGAGTTAATGCACAGTGTTGAAAATAGATATGAGGCGACTTAGATCTTACAGGCACATGGGAGGTAAGAAGGAATTAGCTCTTCATGAAAAGCAAAACACAGCTTAGTCAATCAATTCAGTGACAGCATCAGCCAAATCAACTGTGTGACAGGACAACCTGTTGGCTAAATAAGTCACTTTTCCATTCACTCCTGTGCCCAATTCCAAATCCATATAGGTTTAGCCAATCTCAGGACTTGTCAACCACGGAAGTTCATTATGGAATTTCTACTCAGGAATGACATATAAAAATCTTTGCCTTCAATGTATTTTCAATTTAGGTGGGAAATATAAAATAACTACTTGTGATAAGCACAGAGAGACAAAATGACATAAAAGATCAAGTTAAATATAGTCATTTAACACATAAGTGTTTATTACTATGATTATATACTATGATCTACCTACAGTAATATTGCTGGAGAAATAATAGTAAATAGAGTAACCACAGAAATTAATCCATATTTAGAAACATAAGCATATGTATTATATCTCTCTTTTCTTATTTAATAGAATAGAAACTATAGTTAGAACCACGTGCAACCTTGTTGTTCCAGCATTGAAACTTATATGAATATCTGTTTAAGGCACTACTTTCTATAATTTTTCCCTTTGCCTCCAATTGCGTGGTATGCCATGCAATTCATTCATTCATTCATTCAAAAAGATATTTGAGCGTTTGCTGGGTACCAAGCACTGGGGCTCAAAACAGAGTTCACAGTTAAAAGTTATAGTTTATTTGATCAAGTAGCATGCCTTATAAAACTTTATTCTAAATATCTGTGCAACACTATCTCAACACATATGTCCTTTTATCTTCCTCGCTGAACTTTCAGTCTCTCACAAAACCTGAATGGTACCTCTCCCTCCTCAGGCAGCAGCAGGAGCTCCCACCAGCAACAGAGCCAAGAGTGGCCTCCTCCACTGTGCAGCTCCCTCAGACTCTGATGATGACACTGATTGCACCCCACTTTGAGCAGTGCAACCTACTCTTAAAAAAATGTGTCCTGGGTAAGCTTCTCAGATGGAAAATGATTTAATCTGTAGTAGCATTTGACTGTGCATATAATGCTTGCTTGGTGAAGCAGGAGCAGACCTGACATTTTATGAATAGGGAAATGAGAGAGCGTGTTAAAGAAGGCTTGACAGCGAGAATGAAAGAATGAAGAGTCAACTTAAGCTGTTGAAAGCCTAACAAGATAAAGACAGGCAGGAAGGAGTCTCCTTAAATGTGATGAAATAAGGCCTGAAGGGATGGAACGGTAGAGAGATTGACGAGTATACACTTTGAAACAGAAGATAAATGTGTTCAACCTGACAGTAACATGTGGTTAAATTAATCAAAGGACCCATAGCCTTAAACGGTAGGAAAGAATACAGATTTATGCCACGATCATCTGTGATGGTAGGTGCGAAATTTCAAATAGATCAAAGAGGTGGAGCTTTTGAGAGAAAACAGTTGTTAGGATTACACAGCGTTCTCATAACATGTAAACATGACCACTGACCATGACACGATCTTCTCTGCTTTCCTTGTGGTTCATTTCCTCCACTTTAAAATGTAAAACGGGAGATTAAGAACAGTTCTTATTACCCAAAGGGAATACTTAATTTTAAGCGATTTTGTTCTTGTGATTTTTAATGATGAATTTTCGAGGGGGAACATTTTCAGAGAGTAAGCCTATTGGTGAAAGTAACAAGTTGACAGTTTACACTGCCCAGTTCTTCCTCTTGAGCTTCCAAAGGCATGATGCAGCCCCAAATACCAAGCCCACGCTTTGCCTGTCTTGATCCACGCTACTCTGCCCTGCAGAACTGTTTCTCATAAAGTCAGATGCCACAAGTTCTAACTGTTGAGGACACTATTAAAGCTGGAGGCAGATAAAAATATTTTCAAAACTTTCTCAAGGAGAAGCACTAAAATAAATTAGCCCTTAGCTAACTAAAATGACCAACTAATCAGAACACCGCACTGAATATACTCATCACCGAAGTTTTATTATATACCGTTGAGATCTTCCTCTTTTCACCTACCTGCATTGACTAAGCGAGAGCATTCATCTTTAAGGCAGTTATTCTTCAAAGGAAGATAGAGGATAGTGATGGATCCTAGAGCATCTGCATTTTGTAAAGACTCCCCTTGTGCTGATTCTGGTTCCCCTTACTACTCCAAACTTCCAACTGAGAATCACTGCCTTACTGGGAAGAAAGCTTTTTATGTATATTAAACTGTTCTACTTAGGGTGCCATTCACCTTCAACTTTCTCATTAAAAATCAATAATGATGAAAACATCAATAATGATGACAGAAGGAACGGAAGAGAGTCAATAAATGGCAGTAATGAGGATGAATCCTCTTTGAAACTCATATCGAGGTTAAATCCTTCCTGTTTAGTGTAGTTGCCTTTCTCCTTCTATGAGATGGATTTGGAAGACTTGGTCACCAGGTTTCTCTTAAAAGTCCTTCATACAGTTGAGGACAGTTATTAAGTCACCTCTAAACCTCAATACCAGTAATCCTAATTCCATTCATCTTTTTTCATCAGTGCTGTTTTCCAACCCGTTAATCATTTTCATTGCTCTCCCCTGGACCCTATCCAAGTTCGCCACGTATCTTTAAGCTTCTGTGAATTATGTGACCAGTTTATAGCTCTGATAAGCCTGGATGGTGAAAAAGGTAGAATCTCATCACAACAGAATATAAATGTATATGGGGGCGGGGGCAGGGATGGAGGAGCAGATAGTTCAATTGTATGGTAAATTTCAACACAAATATGATACTCACTGAAGTTTTTATTCCTTTGTGATTATTTCTAAACATACTATAATACAGTAAAATATTCTAAGTCACAATTAGAGTCTGTATTTTATATGGATGCCTTTTTAGTGCCAACCAGTGTCTGGTTCATTTAGGGAATAGAAAGAAGGGACTACATTTTTCAAAAGGTTGGTTGTTTCTTGAGTGGAAATAGCTTTTTAATCGTAGAGAAGTGCTACTAGGAATCAAGTACCTATGAAAGATGGAGAAGCCAGGGTATGTCCACTGTATCACCAATATTCATTTTTTCCATGGCTTTTCCAAAAGAAGCTAAGCAGCCCAATCCTGACTATATTGGTAGTTTGAATACTGTTTTCACAGTCAGAACTCTGAACCAATCATTAGCAGAATCTCCAGTTTCAAAGCCATTAGCCAGCTTGTACTCATGGGAAGCAGTATGGCACAGCGGCAGTGATTGGTGGCCAGCCACTTATAAGCTGGGAAATTTCAGCAAGGTGGGACTCCTCTTTAAGCCTCTGAGACAATAATAGAACTACATCATAGAAGTGATGTGAGTATTTGGTGAGAACAGCACCTAGCACATAGTAAGCATAAACACGCTATCAGAAAAGGAACTGACTACAGGTGCAAGTCATGAACATCAAAACCAAAGGGGGACACAAAACTCTGTTCCCTTGGATATGCAATTATTATGTGAGTGCCTCTTCAAACAAGATAAAGCACAGTGGTCATGAGAAAAGCAGAGAGCAAAGAAAACGCTGTTGTGGCCAATGGCCGAATATCTCACGGCTGAAAACACATCGGGGATCTGCAGAGTCTAACAGGAGTCAATTGGAATTCAGCAGATAAGCAGTTGCCTCTACGCACCTTAAATATTCCCTTGAAGAGAGACACCACACCCATCTTTGGAAATATATTCCCATGTTAGAACCAGACGTGCATATGGAAATTATTATTATCCCTTGGCTGAGGGCTTCAGTTATAAAACATTTGTGGCGTTTGCAAACTAAAAGAGGGATTTTCTCAAATTTGCTAAAACTGCCTCATTTTTTGTAGGATCACCATTAGCCATACCTCATTTGAGATCAAGTGAATTGTCAGATTAACGTGTTTTTGCAGGAAGGTGATCCTGTTACTTCCTTAAAGAGCATGTAGCTCTTCTGAGGGTTATCGGCAAGCTGCCACTCCAGCTTCTCATGCCAATGCCCTTCCTGACTGGTCATTTCCCCTCAGGCTGGAGATAACCCTGCAGTGACTCCAAATTCTTTCATTCAGTATCTGATTCCATCTCCATCACAAAGCCTCCCCCAGAACATGGCTAGACCTAAGCGTTTCCACGACTTGGTTCATTCCTAAAATCCCAATCTGACTTTTGGTTGAACTGCAGTGGAAAATCCAAATCATGTGACAGTCAGAAGGAAAATAATGGCTTTTTCTTGATTCCATTTTCTAAACATACAGTAATGAACAATAAATATTTACAGGCAACTGTGATGACAACTGAAACATTTTCTTGGGGACCCACATAAAATAGACTATATTCCATAAAACACCACCAATCATGCATAAGCTTTAAGAAAGATTTTGGCCCTCCACCCATGAAAACTATTACACAATTTCTCTCCTTTTCACTGCCACTGATCGCCCCTAAAAAAAGAGTCTATGAATTCACATCGCATTAAAATGGGCAGAATCTTTATTTCCTTGATCCCGTGCAGTCTGATTTTGCCATTCTTTCTCGGCAACATTGTTCTCCCCATCCCCCAATTCACACCTTACTTCTCTGCCTTCATATTTCCCACATACAGTCAGCAACCAAGTCCTGCTGATTCTTCCCTTGCTACGCTGTTCTTTCTACTCCTATTGCCACAGGCTAGTCCAGGTTCTTATTATTTACTTCCAATGTTTCTTTTGCAATAATAGCTCACTAACTAGCTCTCTAAATTTTCAGTGTTTCTCTGTTACAATTCATCTTGCATACCTTTGCCAAATTAAACATCCTACAGCATAATTCTGATTGTATCTCTTCACATTTTAGACATTCCAATGGCTCCCCATTATGTCTAAATAAAGTTTAACTTCAACTCATATGAGGCCAATGTGTTTGTTGAGTGAATGAGTAGAAAAATTCCACATGCAAGCTTTAGCAACTAACTTGCTATTTACTGAATAAAGTCCAAAAGAGAGGTTTTGTTTTGTTTTGTTTTGTTTTGTTTTGTGTCTTAAGCCAAGGTTCCCCATATATTGTTTGTGGCCTCTGAAATGTTTGAATCACTACTGGTAAATCAGCTGATAAAGAAGAATTACTATTTTATGTCTTCTGTTGTCTAGATTTTAAAAATCTCTTTCAGATTTCAACTGAATATGCCCTTTATTTCTATTCCTTAAGATATTATAAAAGTTCTCTCTATTGATTCTTCTTCATGAATGTTTAATCTAAGGAAGTTTGAAGTTCAGGGTGCCAAAATACACAATTTGTCCCGATGATCCCAACTATTTCTTCCATTTCAGTTTAGTGAATTTGAACATATCATATCCTAAATTAATAAAGAAGATTCAGTAAAAACATATTTTACCTTCATGGAAAATGCCTATCCAAAATAAAACTTATCTTTAAATCCCATGAAAGATAACAGACCAAGATGGCAGTGTAAACACATGCCAAAATTGTTCCTGTTCAAATATGAGAAGTAATGGATAACTATTTTTGAACTATTTGAAAGCACAATCCTGTTCAAAAGCAAGAAAGAAAGTTTTCCATGGCCCATTTAAAAAAAAAAGGAAATCTACAACAATAAAGGGTCTTTGTCTGGGTTACGGCCAAAAATGAATTGTAAGGATTGTGTTTCAGCGTTTAGGAAAGGGCCTGAACATGCTCCACACATGAACCAAGCACCCAGTTGAAGCCAGAGTTATAACTGCATTCCCAGCCTCTGAACAGAGGGTAAAATCATTTTATTCACAGTATCACAAGACCTGGTTCAACTGAGGCAACTGTGAATTTCCATATAGCAAGGAATGTGTTGAAGAAAATTCCCACGCAGGATGAGCTCTTAAAAACTAAATTCTCAAGAGAAAATCAGCACTGAAAAAGACAGTAAGCTCAATAGAAGGGACAACTTACACAAATAAATAGAAATAAATAAGCAACCTGAAAAGAACTTTTAAATAATGATGCTTAAAATTCTCAAAGAGGAAAATGAGGATTAACATCAATGAAACAAAAGTAGGGTATGAAACAGAACAATAGCTATGAAAAACTATTCTCAATTGGAAATCTTGGAATGGAAAATATGAAATAAAAAGTCCAATATATGGGCTAAAATGTAAACTAGATAAAGCTGAAGAGAAAATTAGTGAACTCCATTATGAAACTGAATAAATCTCACAGACTGTAAAGAGGTAAAGAGAATGAAATAAAAAGAAGTTAATAGGTATGAGAATATATATATATATGAATATATTCACAAATATATATGTGAATATATATACATTTAAACATATATTTACGTATATATGTATATATACCAGAAAAAAGAGAACAGAAGAGAGGCAATATCTGAAGAGATAATGGCTGAAATTTTTCCAGAATCAAAAAAAGACATAGGGCTTCCCTGGTGGCGCAGTGGTTGAGAGTCTGCCTGCTAATGCAGGGGACATGGGTTCGAGCCCTGGTCTGGGAAGATCCCACATGTCACGGAACAACTAAGCCCGTGAGCCACAATTACTGAGCCTGCGCGTCTGGAGCTTGTGCTCCGCAACAAGAGAGGCCGCAATAGTGAGAGGCCCGCGCACCGCAATGAAGAGTGGCCCCCGCTTGCCGCAACTAGAGAAAGCCCTCGCACAGAAACGAAGACCCAACACAGCCATAAATAAATAAATAGACAAATACTTTAAAAAAAAAAAAAGATAATTTAACAATAAAAGTTATCATTTAAAAAAAGGCATAAACACTTGAAAGAGTCACAACCAGTATCAAAAAAGAAAAATCCAAACCCAAAGACATTGTAGTGAAACTTCAAAAGATCAATGATAAAAAGAAAAATCTTAAAAGTTTTCAGAGGAAAAGGCAGATTACCCAAAAAAGAGAATAATCAGGATGACAGAATTGTCTCCTCAACAACCAGAGCTGCTAAAAGAGAATAGAGAAGCATTTTCAAAGTATCAAGACAAAATAACTGAACCAGGATTCCATATTCAGTCAAACCAACTTTCAAGGGAGAGGGCAAGAGAAAGATATTTCCAGACATACCAGAACTAAAAAAGTTAACTATTCATGAATTATTGCTGAAAGAAGTATTAAATTACGTACTTGAACCTAGGGAGGGGAAAAAGGAAAGAATGAGATGCAAAAAACAGTAGTGAGCAAATAAGTCAGCAAGACATGCTGATACATCTTAAAAAAAAACTACAACTAACATTCTAGAAAATAATAACAAGAGAGCTGCAAGTTGATGGCTAGGCCATGAGAGAGGTCGGAAGGATGTTCTAAAAAGTACAAAAGTCCTTATCTTTCATGGGAGGATGTTAGCAATACTAAATAGAGACTTCTTTAGAAAAATAAAAAATTATAATGTGTGTTAAGTATGGCATAGCCAGTAGAGGAAAAACAGGAATAAAAATACAGAGCTTTTCTAAGGTTCTCTCCCCTCTGATCTTCTAGGGCCATTTACTATCTTCAGAAGAGACAAAACATCTTAAAACTACAGACTTGACTTTACTGTCAGTAAAGGGAACAGTGTAAAATTTTGAAATCAGACAGCACTGTAATCAATCATTCACAGCTTATAGTTTTTAAAATAATATTTAATAATTTGACAATAGGATAAGGACATGAGGCTTAAAATAACTAAATAAAAATATTAGGAAAAACTACTTATTAGATCATAAAGCTTACCAATGGAAACTGTTAGAAGACATACCTGAAAGTAAAATAAAACTAGATAAAGGACCACACAATAAAAGTCAATGATAACATTTGGCTGTGTATTCCATGATAGCAGTGAATTAGGCAATATAATAGGTACACATTCCTCTATCTTCTCTAAGTTTGATGAGTATTTTCTAATCGTCCTTTTAAAAATGTCAACAAGTTGTTAATTATTCAGCTTCTGAATAATGTACACAGATGAGAGCTGTTCGTGTCTAAACCAATAGACAAAACTATATTTTAAAAGTAAATACATATAGAGAAAAAACTCAATTCAAAATTAGAATTTTGAATACTTCAAAATAAAAATGGTATTTGCTTCTGAATGACATGATAGTGGACGACATTTTCTTTTCCAAACTTTCTAATACTCCCTATAATCAACATGTATTATTTTATATTGCTTTATCATCAGGCAAAATAAATGTTTTAAAATTATAAACTTTCCACATGAATCCATCTTTATAAGGATTCAGTTGATAAGCAGTTATATAATTTTAAAGAAAGCTTCTAAAACCCTATGTAATTCATCCAATATACAAGTAGTTTTAATTGTGTAGATATTAGATTTAATTATTCACCTAACCAAAAGTCAACATGTAGCATAATGTGAGATTATATAACATGTTGCTTATAAAAAACAGGGCTAAATCTGATTATATAAACTAATCTCTTCCACTCACACATAAAACACTTGATAAAATAATAAAGGCCCAAAGGGACTAAAGAAAAGTTCTAATAGTCCAAGGAAAATCAATTTATTCTTCATTGAAACAAAAATTAAGTTAAAGTTGGTCATTTTCCAGACTTTTATAAAATCAATGAATTTGTCCACAGAATCTTCAGGAGTATAATTTACTTCTCTTTCTGTTAAGGCCTATATTAAAGTACCTACACAATTAGGCCCCTCCTGATTCCATAAAAACATTCATTCAGAAGTGTTATTCTCAAATTTCCAATAATAACTGAGTAATCTGGAGGTTTGCTTAAAGTTTGAATATGCATGCCTGGGTTGAGTCAAGCATATTAATCATTCCATTCTACATGACTCTGTATAATATAATGAACATTAACAGACTTCCCATTTCCTGTATCTCATTTTTATTTTATTATACCACAAGGGCTAAAGACCAGAAAAGAGACGTCTAATATTTTTTTAAAATAGTGGAAAACATTGCTACTGAATTTCCTAATAAAATACTAAAAGCATTTGCACTCAAATTATAGTGATGATCTACTTAATATTTTTATCCTCACTAATTAAAAAAAAGAAAGAAAGAAAAGTCTCTTATTAAAGGCCATGTTTTTACCCAGTTCTGGAATACTCATTTGGACTCTGCAAATAAAAACTTTAAGTGCTATTTCTACAAATTCCTATTACTGTATCTGGTTCAAGAAGCAAGTCTATTGTTAACAAGATGAAAACATTCCCACTTATGCCACTGGCAAGATTTTTACTGACCAGACTGGTCATTTACCTACTTTCATTGTTTAAAATCTAACAAAGAATTTACTCATTTTTGATGGATACCTTAGAACTCATTAGGGTTAGCTGGAGTTTCTCTGATCCTCAAAGAGACAATGAATTCAGGATTTTAATTAGAAAGACTGGTTTCCATGACTATACTCAAACTTTTATTTTTTAATGTAAAATTATGTTTAAGGATATCATGCTATTCAGAAGTAACTAAATAGTATGATTGCTGGGTCAGCCACTTACAAATTCGAGGTCTATATCACTAATATAATAACACTACCCAATAAGAATAATACTACCAGGTGCATTAGACTTTACTAAGCATTACCACATATGTCACATAATGTAACATTCGCAAATTGTAGGAAACCAGCATCATTTATGATCCTCAGTTGACATCTGTTGTTTACTTACAACCCAGGGCCTACTTCTCTTTCCTATAGTGCCTTGATTTCCTTCTGAGGATTTACCTTTTACCCACTGGACAGACATGGAACCGGACTCAGAAGCCCATTCCCTTCCTAGAAGTTGGCATGTCAGCCAAGTTAGGTCAAACTTTGGGGTCCCTCCTGTGAATCTGAATCTTGAGCAGAGGAACAAAGACAGATAACCCTGTTGCTTCCAACCAGAGAACCCTGAAATACCCTTTTACACATGAAGCATCTGAAATGCAGAAATGTTAAGTGATTTTCCCAGGTTGTTCAATAAGCAAGAGAGTGGTGACCTCATGACTCCTAATCCAGTGTTCTTTGCACTCTGCCACAGAGATAAAGATGATCATACAACACTTTCTTTATTGAAGTATAATTGAGTTATAATATTATATTATCAATAGCTTTAGGTGTACAGCAGTTATTCAGTATTTTTACAGATTATTACTCCATAAACGTTATTACAAGATAATTGCTATAATTTCCTGTGTTATACAGTATATCCTTGTTGACTATCCATTTTATAGAGTAGTTTGTATCTCTTAATCTCATACCCCTATCTTGCCCCTCCCTCCTTCCCTCTTTCCACTGGTAACCACTAGTTTATTTTCTATATCTGTGAGTCTGTTTCAGTTTTGCTATATACCTTCATTTGTTTTATTTTTTAGATTCCACACATAAGTGATATCATATAGTATTTGTTTTTCTATGTCTGACATTTCACTAAGCATAATATTCTCTAGGTCCATCCACATTGCTGCAAATGGCAGAATTTCCGTTGTACATAAACCACATCTTCTTTATCCATTCATCTGTTGATGGACACTTGGGTCACTTATGTATCTTAGCTATTGTAAATAGTGCTACTTATGAACACTTTGATGAGAGTTTTTATCATGAATAAATGTTGACTTTTGTCAAATGCTTTTTCAGCATCTATTGAGATTATCATGTGATTTTTTATTCTTCCTTTTGTTAACATGATGTATCACATTGATTGATTTGCAAATATTGAACCATTCTTGCAACCCTGGAATAAATCCAACTTGATCATGGGGTATGATCCTTTTTATGTATTGTTGCATTCAGTTTGCTGATATTTTGTTGAGGATTTTTGCATCTATATTCATCAGGGATATTGACTTGTAATTTCCTTTTTTTTTTTGTAGTGTCTTTGGTTTTGGTATCAGATAATGGATGCCTCTTAGAATGAATTTGAGAGTGTTCTATCCTGTTAAATTTTACAGGTATTAACTCTTTATGTGTTTGGTAGAATTTCCCTGTGAAGCTGTCTAGTCCTGGACTTTTGCTGGTAGGTTTTTTTTTTATTATTACAAATTCAATTTCACTTCTAGTGATCAGTCTGTTCAAATTGTCTGTTTCTCCTTGATTCAGACTTGGCTGCTGTATGTTTCTAGAAATTTTTCCATTTCTTCTATGTTGTCCTGTTTGTTGGCACATAACTGTTCACAGTATTCTCTTATGATTGTATCTCTGTGGTGTCAGTTATTTCTCCTCCTTCAATTCTTATTTTGTTTATTTAGGTCCTCTCTCTTTTCTTCCAGGTGAGCCTGGCTAAAGGTTTATCAATTTTATCTTTTGAAAAAATCAGCTCTTGGTTTCATTGATCTTTCCAATTGTTTTTTTAATCCCTGTCTTATTTATTTCCTCTCAGATCTTTATTATTTCTTTCCTTCTGCTGAGTTTAAGATTTGTTTATTCTTCTTTTTCTAATTCCTTTGGGTGGTAGGTTAGGTGGTTTATTTGAGATTTTTCTCATTTCTTGAGGAAGACCTGTATCTCTATGAACCTCCTTCTTAGAATAGCTTTTGCTGCATCCTATAGATTTTTCAAGTGTGTTTCCATTTTCATTTGTCTCAAGGTATTTTCCGATTTCCTCTTTGATTTCTTCATTGACCCATTGGTCAATGAAATGGTCAACTGACCCATTTTTTAGTAGCATGTTGTTTCATCTCCACGTGTTTGTTCTTTTTCCATTTTTCTTTCTGTAATTGATTTCTAGTTTCATACCATTGTGGTCAGAAAAAATGCTTGATATAATTTCTATCCTCTTAAATTTCTTGAGACTTGTTTTGTGACCTAGCATGTGATTTATCCTGGAGAACGTTCAATGTGCATTTGAAAAGAATGTGTATTCTATTGTTTTTGGATTTAATGCTGTAGATATCTATTAAGACCATCTGGTCTATTGTGTCATTTAAAACCACAGTTGCCTTATTGACATTCTGTCTGGATGACCTGCTCAGTGATGTAAGTGGGGTGTTAAGGTCCCCTACTCTTATTGTATTATTGTCAATTTCTCCCTTTATATCTGTTAGTATTTGCTTTATATATTTAGGTGTTCCTGTATTGGGTACATATATGTTAAGAAGTGTAATATCCTCTTTTTGTATTGATCCTTTTGTCATATAATGCTTTTCTTTGTTTTTTGTTATAGCCTTTGTTTTAAAGTCTATTTTGTCTGAAAAGTATACAAATATTGCTACCCCTGCTTTTTTGTCATTTCTCTTTGCATGAAATACCTTTTTCCATCCCCTCACTTTCAGTCTGTGTGCGTCTTTGTTCTGAAATGAATCTCTTCTTCTCCTTCTTCTCCTTCTCCTCCTCCTCCTCCTCCTCCTCCTTCTTCTTCTTCTTCTTTCTTCCCGTGTGGTTTGATGGTTTTCTTTAGTAGTATGCTTATGTTCCTTTCTTTTTATTTTTGTGTATTTATTGTAGGTTTTTGATAAGTGGTTACCATGGGGTTCAGATACTTTGATCTATAACTACATCTACTTGTTTTAAACTGGTAGTCATTTAAGTTCAAATGCTAAAAGATATACATTTTTTATTCTCCATCCCCACATTTTGTGTTTTTCATGTCATATTCTACATCTTCATGTTTATCCCTGTTTATTGTAGTTATAGTTGCTTTTATAATTTTTTGTCTTTTAATCTCTGTACTGGCTTATTTCAGTGGTTGATCCTCAGTTCTTACTGTATATTTGCCTTTCTTAGTGGGATTTTCCCTTTCCTAGAGATTCCTACTTCCTTTCCACTTAGAGAAGACCCTTCAACACTTCTTTTAGGGTAGGTTTACTATTGATTAACTCTTTTAGTTTTTGCTTGTCCAAGAAGCTCTTTATCTCTCTTTCAATTCTAAATGATAATCTTGATGGGTAGAGTATCCTAGGTTGCAGATTTTGCCCTTTCAGCACATTGAATATAACATGCCACTTCCTTTCGGCCTGCAAAGTTTCTGCAGAGAAATCAGCTGATAGCCTTATGGAGATTCACTTGTATATGACTCTTTGTTCTTCTCTTGCTGCCTTTAGAATTCTCTGTTTATCTTTACCTTTTGCCATTTTAATTATGATATGTCTTGGGGTGGGTCTGTTTGTGTTCATCTTGTTTGGGACCCTCTGTGCTTCCTGTGCTTAGATATCTATTTCCATCTTCAGGTTTGGAGAGTTTTCAGCCATAATTTCCTCAAATACATTTTCAAAACCTTCTCTCTCTTCCCCTTCTAGGACCCCTATAATGCAAAGGTTGGTACACTTAAAGTTATCCCTGAGATATCTTAGACTGTTTTCATTTTTGTAATTTGTTTTCCTTTCTGCTGTTCTGATTGGATGATTTCCATTATTCTATCTTCCAGATCACTTATGCATTCTTCTGTATCACTTAGTCTGCTATTCATTCCTTCTAGTGTGTTTTTTATTTCAGCTATTGAATTCTTCATTTCTGATTGTGCCTTTTTTATATTTTCTAGTTCCTTGTTAAAATTTTCGCTCTGTACATGTGTTCTTTTCCCTAATTCAGTTAAGATTTTTATTACTAGTGCTTTGAACTATTTATCTGGTAAATTGTTTATTTCTGTTTCATTATTTATTTTTTCAGAGGTTCTCTCTTGCTCTTTCAAGTGAGAGCAGTTTCTTTTTTCATTTTGCTTAACTTTCTCTGCTTCTATGAATTTAGGTGAAAGAGTTACCTATTGTGGTTCTAAATGGATATTCTTACATGGGAGTGTCCCTATACAGACATTGCCCAATCCCTTTGGTGTGAGAGCTAGATTTGAGATGGACACAAGTCACATCTTTCCTCAGGGTGTGCTGGCAGCTATCACCTTGGTAGGGGGTGGGGCTGGAGATGGAGGGGGTCAGGGTGTTCACTCCACTTGGGCTGGGACACACACCTCAGCTGAGGCTGTTGAAGGAAACCCAGTAGGCTCTAGAGCAGTCCTTTCTCTACCCTGCCTCTGGGGCAAGCCAGCTCCTCAGGAGTGGAGTACAGGCTTCCCACAGCCCTCCTGTTAGTCCCAGTGGTCCTTTAACCAGCCAGTGGTTCTCATCTCCCCCAGATAGGACCCCAGGACTGGGACACCCAACCTGTGGCTCTCATCCTTCACTCCCCATGGTGGATGTCCACTCATATATTCTCCTCTTTCCTCTGAATCCCCTCCCAGGAGCATAGGTCCTGACTGCATTGCTTTTCTTCCCTTCCTACCCAATTACTTTGTATCTTTCTTATAGTCTTGGTTGTACAGGAGTCCTTCTGCCAGTTTCCAGTTAGTTTTCAGTGAGAATTGTTCCACATGTAGATTATTTTTTATGTGTTCATGAGGGGAGGTGAGCTCCATGTCCTCTTGCTCTGCCACCTTGGTCAATCTCCCATACAACACTTCTTTTAAATGAAGTTTCATTTTCCAATGGCTAAATTGCTTTAAAGTTTAAAAATCACTACAGGAAAAGCTTTAAAGCAAAGGATAATCTAATTTTGGATAGCCATAAGTATCTTCATAGAACTTTTAGAGAAACGCCATCTATTTCCTTCAGTAATACTTCCAGATTTTTATAAGGAAAACCTTATATTGTACCTTGTACTTCAATATTGGGTTATAATACCTACTACTGACTGACTTTTCCAAATACTTCTTTTCTGGATTCAAACATCTTATTAAAAAAAGCAAAAAGATACAGCAAATTAAGTGAATCAAGAACTTGAACAACAATAATGGCTAGCATTTTTTGAGTGCCTACCATGTGTCAGGAAATTTATTGGCCACTTTATATATATTAAATGTTATTAAATCCTCACAACAGCATTGCAGGGTCAGTACCAATATCTCAATTTAAAATGAGTGAACTGAGACTTAGAGACGTTAATAACTTGCCCAAGTTCATATAACTGACTAATGATAAAACTAAAATCTGAAGCCCATATTACTTCCATGAATACCATATATCCTCTTAGAAACACTGAAGTGAGACATTAGGATCTAGTCTTATCCCTTCAAAGGCTTAGACAAAGAGAAGCTTGGTAATATCATAGACTCTGTGATAACTAGCACTGCATAAATCATAATCAATGGAAACACTAAATCTATACTCAGAATTTGGAAAATCACAAGATAATCTATGTTAAATCTGAATACTGTGATAATTGAAAAGATAACATTTACCCCTATTTGATGTCAGAAAAGGCTTACATTTTGAAAAAGTCTAGAAATCTTGCTTTCAGGTTTACAAGGGAAAAGGGACCTTCACTTTCTCTCCTAGATTTCTTTGCCTTCCTACTACATTTCTCTCCAAAAAGTTTAGCTTATATCAATCAAAATTTCCCTTTTAACAGATGTGCATCTCAAACTCAATATCCCACCCTTCACAATTACTGCATAATCCAATTGTGAAGGCAAAATGATTGTTACGTGGAATATATCTTTAAAACCTTTAGCAGTTAAGAAAAAAGAGACACACCTAGGCTTATTTTTTCCATCTGGATCCAAAACTTTTCATGGGCAAACTATATGGTATTTGTATTGGCAAGAAGAAGTGTGTGATTTCAAAACACCATCTAGTAGTGCTGTAATGTAGGCCACAGTGCTAATGAGGCATGGTGGTGAATATCGTTCTTGTAATAGTATCAATTGTTTCAATATGTAAAAGTCTGTTTAAAGGTATGTATTGAACCTCTACTCATGTCTAGTCATCCTAAAATTGAATCCTACAAGTTACTAACAGACTTAAGCTTACAACCATCTCTGAAAATAGATCAAAAGGCACACCTTGCTCAAGATGGCTCAATAATGTCTTTTTCTGGAAAAAAGTGAGAGCAGTTCTCAAAAAAACACTTTTTTAATTGAATGATTGCACAACCTAATGGTGTGATTGTCCAGACTTGGTGTTTGGTGGGGGAAGATTCAGCCTTGCTTGATTACCCTCACTTCATCTGGAGCTCTGTCCCCATGAGGATACTAAAATCAAACAACCAACAATTGTATCAGTAAAGTGCTTAATGAAGATGTCCTATAATGGAGTTTAAACAAATGTGATCCCTGGTGGCGCAGTGGTTGAGAGTCTGCCTGCCAATGCAGGGGACACGGGTTCAAGCCCTGGTCTGGGAAGATCCCGCATGCGGCGGAGCAACTGGGCCCGTGAGCCACAATTACTGAGCCTGCGCGTCTGGAGCCTGTGCTCCGCAACAAGAGAGGCCGCGATAGTGAGAGGCCCGCACACCGCAATGAAGGGTGGCCCCCGCTTGCCGCAACTGGAGAAAGCCCTCGCACAGAAATGAAGACCCGACACAGCCAAAAAAATAAATAAATAAATAAATAAAAACTTGAAAAAACAAACAAACAAATGTGAATGTACTTATTTTTCCTATTTGATTAATTGCTATATTCCTCCTAAAGAAAAAGCTTTTCAGAAAGATTAGGTCGTGGCTATTACATGCACATACTATAATTCATATAACACCATTGAAAACAGCTCAGAAGCCAGATTCCACACTCACAAACTCAAATTTCTTTCCTATTTCATCACTTTTTCAGTCTATCCCCAACAAAATGGTTCCCATCACCAACCAGCCTGGCTGCCTAAATAAGATCTGTAGGATCCTATCAGTGATGGTGATGGCGATGGCAAGTGAATGATGAGGCAAACATTTGTCAATTCTGCCTCTTAAGGTTGGGAGTGATCTTGTGTATCCAGAAATCAAGAGTTTCATGCTATTAATATTTATATTGTCTAAAGGAATGCCCCCATATAGTGATTTGTGGCCACAAAACTGCCATAACTACCACACTCTCAACAGGAGCATATAACTAAGACATGGAAGAACAGCTGGCCGATTGCACATGCATTTCTGCATCTGCAACTAACAACTGGTCCAAATGGGAGGCCATACCCATAAGGTAGAGGTGTGGGGAGAAGTTGGCCGACCGCTGAGTGTACTGTAATATAGTAGAACCCCCTCTATGCTGTTCAATGAAAAGCAGAGATTAGACACAGGAAAGCGAAAATGTCCAACTTCCTCTATGAACAACCTCAGGGTTTATACCAGATCTGACAATAAATTATCAGGTAAGGTAAGATTCTATTGTATCCAAGGATAAGATACCCTGAGATTCTCAAAGAAGTTAAAACAAATTTAAATAAAGTCAAAATCCTTCCCTAATCCTAGAGCAACTATTTTTCTTTTTGCCAATGTGGAATATTTCATGCCCTTATCAAAGGCATACCAGAGCATCACACGGTCTAATTCCACCTTTCCGTGTGTTACAACATGGTCACCTTTTGCTGGAGGAGAGGAGGGAAGGAAGTCCATGATGCTCTCTGGAGCCTCCATGGAAGCCTGTTTTTGCTCTTCATCAAAACCTTCCGAAAACAAGGGCTCTTTCCCGTCTCTATCATGAAGGTAGAACTTCGGTTCTTGAAAGCCTCTTGCTGCCTTCTTTCCCGGCGTTTCTCGCCTCCCATCAGTCACAGGACAGACTGCCTCCACAAGCCATCATTAACCTGCCAATTCTGCCTCCAAACAAGGAGGACAAGAGCTCACTAATTTGAAGATCAAAAAGCCACTTGTCCATTATATAATTGGAATGAAAGGCAAAATGTTGCCATTCTGAAGAGCCCAGTAATTACTAGCTGTTAATTGCTCTCTCGTGGTGGCTCACTTGTAATTAAAAAGAACAGCTCGTTGCAGGCCGATAAGCAATGGTGGAGACCAGCGGTTTAATCAACAAAGCAGAAAAATTTGTTTCTGCCGCGGCCAACAACAGCTTGAGAAATCTTCAGATGTCCAATTGAGATTAAAAACTGTCTATTTAGTGCAGTCAGATTTTATTTTAACCAAGGAAATGACTATTTGAAGTCTTCCAACGTGAGTGTCTCTGCCACATCCCCGCTGGTGCCGTGGGGACTAATCACAGGCTGGGGTTGTGATCACTCAAGTAAAGAAACGTAGCGACTTTCCTCTTGACTTCATCATTCTTGGGTAATTGGCCTGTCTGAGGTGAGTACTCTTTTTTTTTTTTTTCTTTTTAAAGAAAGCGCTTTAAAGTATGGAAGGCCCACAGACTGTGCATTTAATTACTGTTCATATTTCATGCAGTCAAACTGAATTTCATTTAAAAAGAAAATGATTTACCCATCTTAAAAAAAGCCTTATATGCTCTGCTCTGCTTTTTTCTTTCAGGGGTTATATATTTACATGCCGCCCAAAAATGTATTTAGGGCATCAAAGTTAATTCTGTAAGCAGCTTCTCTGTCATTTCCTCTTTCATCTAATAGCCACAAATGACAGCTATCCTTAGGAGGGATGGCTGGATACTCCCTGGAAAAATAATACTACATTTAGTTAAGAAGGTTCCCAGGTTAAGTGGGATTACTTGGTCCCAGTTTGGCTCGCATTTCTCTGATTGTGAATGGCGTGTGTGCCCACCCCCGTGCCTCTTTTCTTCTCCTTCTTCCAGGTCATGGTAGTTGGAAAGCCATTTGTTTTTAAAATTTGCATGTGCTTCCACTTAACTGCTCCTCATATGGGTCTCAAGCTATGTTTAAGTCTAGTCTTTCAACAGGGAGGAAATAACTGCTACCTTCACTAATCGTAAGAAATGCATCTCTTTGTTGTCTGGATTGTATTAAAAATGCACCTCAATCACAATGCCAGTGATACAAACTCTTGGTCAAATATCTACCATAGGAATTGCGTAAGTGTTGGCACTAGTCATCCTGTACAAAATGGTTTATCACTCCAGCTCAAATGGTGCTTCTGAAAAGATCTGTCCCCTTGCCAGCCACTAAAGCAAACTTCTCTTTCTCCTACACTAATGATAGTCTTAAGATATAGCCTACAAGTAAATGAGTAAGTTAATTCAGGGTAATGAAAAATTAACCTACTGTTAGCTTAATTTGATAGTCCCTATCTTCTCTTTGAAAACACTGTTGACGTCAGGCTAAAGGAGACTGGTACCCCCTACTTGCCTCCATGTCAATCTACTTAAAGTCATACAGGCCTCCCTCCTACTAGGGAACTCATCAGTTGAGTCCTAAGCTAACTTTCCTGCATTAAGATGTCTGCTTTCAGGAAGAAGAAGGAAGAAAGAAAAAGAGAAGCTTTACCGGGTTTTCTTTTACCCTTCTTTTCATTTATATCTGAGAACCAATAGCCTACCATTATGGAAAGGGTAGAGTCCAATCTTAGTTTAAATCCCAACTTTATTGTTTCTTAATGAGTAACCATGAGAAAGTTATTTGGCCTCTTAAATCTCAATTGAATCCATGGAGAAAATAACTCTTTTAAGGGACTGTTGCCAAAAATATATGAAAGAATATTTTGAACATAATAGGTGTTTGGTAAATGATAGCTGTTCCTAAGGAATGTTGGATACTAGTAATATGATATGCATGCTAATTCAAGAAGGGTCCCTCCCCATGGAGTCCTCTGTATACTTTCAAATATGGCAGGAGGACCTGGAAAAGAGAACCCCCGAAGTGTTTTGTTGAGTATTCCCCATTTTCTCCCACTCCTACACTTCATCACTGTGTACATGCCATTAATTACTTCAACTACAGTAAAATCTGGCATGAGGGGAGGGTAGGACACAGTGAATCAATGAATGACCCAAAGAGGAATTTGATAGTAGATTCACTTTAATAAAAAGGTGGGAGGGCAAAAAAGAAGACAGAGAATTATTTTCTGAAGTTTAAGTTTCTGAAAAATTTCCTCAGGATGTTAATGAGCAAAAAGAGCACACAAACACACCCACACACACACATTTCTCCTAACAAACCTTACCACACCTATCCATCCTATAAATAAGTTTAGTGCCTTATATACAATAAACCTGAGAGGAAACCATTCATATGAGCAGCACCATCTTCTAATTTAAGAAAGCCGTGCAACTGGAAAAATAATGAAATCAAATTATTTTTTCCTAAAATATATATTCAAAAGTTGTTGCCTCTTTGATGTAACATTCCTTTCTGGCCTTTGTTCTACTAGGACCTATTGTGTGGTCTTTTATTTCTCATTGATAATTAGGAAGCTTTTAAAACTATTACTGAAGCCAAGGAAAAATTCAATGCCTTAGGTGAAGAATCGTAGTCTTATTTTTAGTTACAAACTAAACTTGGACCTATAGTGATCCTTCCTGTCTACAACCATGGAAACATCAAGTGACAGAGTTGAAAGAGATTTAGAAGAGTCTTTGCAAATATAGGCTTTTAAAAGTTACAAAATAAGTACAAATAGTCACTAAGTTCTACACTTAGATAAACCTCAAAGAGAACAGCTACTAATATGCCTCAGGGCTTCACCTTCCCCCAAAGGCTGAGTAGCAAAGGGTCACGGATATAAGAATAGAATTTGGTATTAGAAAGTGAATGGTCGGCTTGTCAGGAGCAGGCTCTACTACCAGCCCTGGCTTGACCCTGGATGGATCCTCTCACCTCCCTGATGTGATGATTGAAGCAGAGAAACCCTGAAGGCCCATCCAGCTTAAAGAGTCTATTTTTCTATAACTACTATTTTAAAAAATCTTGTGGTAAAATATACATAAAATTTACCATTTTAAGCATCCTTATGTGTACAATTTAATTGTAAACATTTTAAGTGTACATTGTGAAATGTACAAGTGTACATTTTAAAGTGTACAATTAGGTACATTTACATGTGCAACCATCACCACCATTCATCTCCAGAACTTTTTCATCATTCCAAACTGAAACTCTGTACCCATTAAACAATAACTTATCATTTTCTTCTCCCCACAGCTCCCGGTAACCACTATTCTCCTTTCGGTCTTGATGCATTTGCCTATTCTAGGTACCCCATATAAGTGGAATCATACTTTATTTGTCCTTTGATGTCTGGCTTATTTCACTTAGCGTATTGTTTCAAGGTACACCCATGCTGTAGCATGTGTCAAAATTTCATTCCTTTTTAAGGTTGAATAATATTCCACTGTATAGATAGACCACATTTTTTGTATCCACTCATCTGCTGATGGGCATTTAAGTTGTTTCTACCTTTTTAGCTATTGCTAATAATGCTACTATGAACACTGGTGTACAAGTATCTGTTTGAGTCCCTACGTTCAATGGCAACTTTTGAGATCCAGGAAGAGTCCAAGCAGACTTAAAAGGCTATTGACAGTAGCCTGTCGGCATCGGGCTCATGTGCCCTGGTTAGAAAGTCAAGAAGATAATGCGACATCTCTTGACTCACTTTGTAGCATACCAACTACCAGAAGCTGCTCAACAAAGGTCTTCTAATAACAGAAAGCAGACTCAGCCTCTTTGGATCAATTACATGTTAAGCCTAAATCCTCTTATAGGGTGTGGGCAACCTCCTGCCCGCGCATCGTGCTGGTTAAGGGCAAAAGCCAAACAATATGTTTACGCACTGGCTTTTCTGAACACTCATCTTCCTGTGTCTACTCACGACGCCCAGACCAGCAGGCCCGGGATGACTGTAGCCAATTCTGATCACACTGAACTCCTGCGTTCACTTCATGATTGGGATGCGGAGGGGGCACTTTGTTTTCCTACTTCCTGTTTCTATTTTTCAGGCAGCACCTGTCACCAGCAGTCTTGACTTTGACAGTTTTCTTTTGAGTCTCTTTGCTTTTTTTCTCATACTTGTTCTAAGGTTTATCAGAGGAAACACTTGCCCTCCCAAGGATGGCCTCCACGCTGTGACAGATTAATCCAAGTGGACTGAACTTCCTTCAGACAGAGGACACTAATTATTATGAAGGCACTTAGAACACAATGCGAGCTGACATCTGACAGACCATTCCCTGCCAGCTCTGCATTGTCTTAATGTCAGACCCTGTCAGTTCCCAGCCTTAATTACATCCTGTTTACAAACATTAGGCCTGACTTCAGATGAAGCCTTAACAAAGGTTGACAAAGGTCAGGGTCACATCGCAAGGATGTTATCTGTCTGTACTCTCCTCCCGATAAACCAGAGGTAGCGGGCTGATTCGGGAGATAGCTTTCAGAGCAGAAAAATGCACTGTGGTCACTGGAATATCTAATCTCTGCGGACACATTTTCATCCAATCTGCTAAGCACTGTGGCAGGGAGAGGGGGTGAAATTTAGAGGGCCAACTTGGTGCTGCTTGTTATCTGAAATCCCCTGAGGGCAGACATGGCAAAGGTGTTGGGAAAAACCTTCAGCAGGAAGGCAGTAGTCACCCTTTGCCACTGATTCAAGGAAAACAAATTCAAGCTTTAAAAAATGAACCCCAGTTAAAATAGAGACCTGTGTCAAAGATAACAAGCAAATCTTAACTAGTATACATGACCTGATTTTTTTCCAATCATTATTTTTGAAATGTTTTTATGTTAGGGTCAAGTAGCAGATTTTTTCTTAAGCAAAGTACTCTTTAGATTCATTTTATATGCTAGATTTGTAGGTATCACATGAGACTTTCATTCAAAGCAATCAGACTTGATTATCTTTGAATGTTAATAGGTTACAACAGTAATTAATAGTATAACCTATTTTTGTTTGGTTGTTTGTTTTTTTAGGTTTTGGGCTTAGTGGTCATCTGCCAATCTCTGTATTTTACAAATAGGAAGAGAGAGGGTTGAATTATGTAACATAACTAGATCTTACAGCACACTGGTGGCAAGGCCAAGCCAGAGCCAAAATCTCTCACACATAGTCTGGGGTTCCTTGGAAGTAAACACTTTATTTTTAGAATTCTTACGGAGCCTGGCACCTAGTTACTAGACATCTGTTTAACAACTTATTCATTCTGCCCCTTCAGCCTTCTTGCCTAAAGATCTAAAGAACTTACAATTCTTTTCATCTTATAAGTTCCAACACATAAGCTGTTTCAAATGTTCTTCTCTTTAAGATGTACTTCTTTAAGTCTTGAAATTCCCATCGTGCCCACAAAAGCACTCAGTAGATCATTTACATAACTGCTTGGGCACCACTTGGTTCTTCCACATTATCAAGACTTCTGCTGCGCTACCTCCAGATCATTTTCTTATTGAGTCCAGTGAGTGGCAATCTGTTCAACAGGCTTGCTTCCTAAATGTACACCTTGTAGAAGTGAGTTTAGGTGTATCTCTAACAACTGTGTCATAATCGGTTTTTTAGGTCAACAGCGTTTCATAGAAATGGCCTCCTTTGGTGTCTAGTTCTTCCTTCATCAGCTACACTGCCCTGCCGCACCACACACCCAGGGCACAGAGACACACTTTCAGACCTACTGCTTAGCCCCTCTCCCAAGAAGCTCATCTGGCCCTAGAGTTCTTGCCACCAGCAGGTAACTCTGAATTTTTTTAGGCTTGGTCCTGACTCTTCACCTCTTTTCTTCCTCATCTCTGTGAGAGGCCTTCTGTTCAAACACAGTAAGTCTAAGAACAAATCATTTCCAGGGTCCCTCTCCCAATCCTCCCATCTTGAAAGAAGAAACATCATTCTCATGACCCCTAATTTTTAACCTTTGAGAGTCCTTTCTCGGCCCTACCTACTTCCCTGTAGTGAAGAACCAAGCAATTGTTCATTGCTTTGTCCAATGTGTCTGCCGCAGTACCTCAAACATAGTAGGCACTTAGTAATGCATGGATAAATGAGCAAAGAAATGAAAGGATCCATGTAGAAATGGACAAACTTGATGAAATCACTGAGTCTTTGATAATTTTTTCTTCACAGTATCCCAGCTCTTCTTTTCCACTTCCTCCTTCACAACCATCTCCATTTTCCAGGCTTCCTTCACCAGGGATCTGAATTACTACAAACCATTGTTGGTTCATCTGCCTTAGTTTCTCCACCGAACCCCTCCCAACTATGGTTGGGCACAGATAGTGCTGTACAAAAACTGGTGCTTCACTCTTACCTAAAACACAGACCCCTTGCAACAATCCCGTCAAATATTCTAATTTGTTATATAAAAATGTCAAGTAGCTCTAGGCCCAGGTCCAACTCCTGCCAAGTGTGACTTATTCCGTTCCCCCAGGATGACAATGAAATGCTGTTTAACTATCCTTTGACTACACTTCTCTGAACAGGTGTGTTCCCCATAACATTCTGTGGTCTAGACCAGATTTCCCAGCTTATGGGGGATTATGTCATTTGGGACTGAATCCAAGACTTGGCTTAAATAAATATGTATTACTGCCTTGCTGCTCATGCATTGACCATATTCACAGAGTGAAGGCAGATGAATCTCCCCGTCAAGTGTAATACGGAACTCTCTGATGACAAACTTGACTTACGGTAGTAAAATTGAGATTACAGTGAAGTTGAACTAAAATCCCTAGGTGTTATACTACTTTAACTTGCTTCATTCACTGTGATGAGCTACATAGTTCAGAAGGCGGTAGTTACTGCAGGCTGAAAAGTTGTGTCCTAAGATATTTCCATCATAGCGCTGTAAAGTTTGTGTTTGTTATGTCTGCCAGCTAGTGGCTGGAATGTCTAGTAGGAATTTCTCTCAGTTAGCAAAGGGAATAAATGTGGGTTGGGGGCAGTGGGGAAGGAGGAGGGCCAAGGGAAAAATGAATGAAAGGATGCATTCTTTCCTGTAAAACCTTGAGGAAGTGTGATAAAGCTGGCCTTTTTGCATGCATTACATATACATTTTAGTGCTAAGTACAGTTTAAAGATGGACAATAATCATCTGTTATCCGGGTAACACTGACACATTAATGGTTCTATTTGTAAGTCTTAAGACAAGATCAATAATTGAGAGCTTTAAAAACATCAGGCACACCTGCAACTTCTTCCCACCACTGAAAAATCACTGCTTGCTCTTTTTTCAGATGGTTGTTTTACTTTCATTGCATTTGTAACGTCAGTCATATGCACGACTCACTCTCCCATCAGAATTGGGTTACAGCCAGTGGCTAGCGCCTCCGGAAATACAGACCTAATATTTCGCAATAGCTCTATGAGGGTGTGCAACCGCATGCTTTACTAACCCAAACAAGAAAATCTAATTTTAGAGGGAAAGGAGTTGAGAGGGTCAGAAGAAAACCATGTCACTAATCTAGTACATACTTTTATATTGGGGTGTATGCAAAAGTTCAGTGCTGAAGTGAACTCCCAAATTCCTAGTATGCTCACAATAAGCTGTTTAATTCAAATGCAAGGAATCTTACCACAGGATTTCATAAGATGCAACTTTTCCAAACAGGAAAAGAGACACTGACACAACCAAAAATTCTACAGCTCTTAAGCAGAGAGTCGAAGAAAAGATATCACTTTACAAAATAAGTCAGTTTGCCAGGCTGATTCGGCCTTCTTTAGTGGTGGATGGTGAGGGGTGGAGTGACTAAGAGGGTTGGCGTGCAAGGAGCCTGGAGCATATGAAAGCAGAGGCTTTGAGGGTGCAAAATTAAACAGGACTTCACAGAGCCCACTAAAAAAAGAAGCAGGGTGGCTGGAGAAGTAGTTGTGCCCAAACTGACCCTAAAGCCTTGATTATCAAATCTTTCCTTTCATTCAGGTCTTTGGATCCAAAGCAAGATAATTTTTAATTTAAAACAATGCTAGATTTGATGGTCAAACTGTACTGTGCACCAGATAGGTCCAGGTGCTGTGCTCACTCTCCTCTCATCAGCACCTTGAGTGATACCCAGCACACAGCAGACACCCAATGATGTACACAGGATGGGCGAATCAGTGAGAGACTGAGATGGGGGCTTGAACGTCGTCTTGGTGCCTCCGACGCATCATACTTTAAAGCAATCCCTTTAAAGTACCTTAGAGCCAGTATATTTTTAAATCAATGGTTCCATAGGATACGATTCAACTCCGGAAATAAATAGAAATAAGGGGTATAATTTTCTGCCGCTCTGCTGAGCAATCAAAAACATTTTTTAGTCCCAATAGACACAGTGATGGACAATTCTGCCTTAAAAAAACAATAGAGTTGTCCAAGCGGCATCACCCACATCTCACAACTGGGAGGGCAGTTGCCTCCTGAGAATGACGGGAGGGAGCTCCAAGTAAAGCTTCTGCCCCAAAGATCCAACCTCCCCTTTTACTGCACCACAGTGGCAGCTCTCCTGTGGGAGGGTGGAGAGTATGGGAGGACAAAGAAGGAGGGATCTGCTAGGGGATGGTGCCATAGGCCAGACCCCAAGGCACAATATTATTTTATGCTCCTGTAACAATCCCAACTCATTCACTCCGTTATATCTACCCAAGTTTCTGAGCAGCTGGGAACTGGCCAACTCCCATAGGGCGGGCAGCCTAGGCAAATAACAACCGTCATTGATTGATACAAAGTAAATATTCAGTACAACCATATAAAGTAAATATTATTATCACCATTTTACAGAAGAAAAATGTAAGGCGAATCTATTTAGCAGGTGATGAAGTTTGGATAGGAACCTCAGTTTGTCTGACTCTAAAACATGAGATTTTTTTTCCAACACATCATTTTGCCTCCTGGATCCAATCCCCATGTAAGCTCATACTCCCAATGAGAATGTGATTATATAAAGAGGCACTCTCTTCCGTATTCAAACTAGGCATCATTTTTAGATAAAATCCTTTATACATATGGGTCTAATAATTTAAGCCCAAATTTGAAGAACCTGAAATATCACAAAGTAACAAACATCATAGAAGTCTCTCATTCCACCATATACTACAGAAGGAACCCTCTTTGTAAGAATATCTTGCAAGCTTAACTTGCACTTGTGAAAATAAATATATTAGCATTACGTAGCACTTTTCCACTGAAAGAGTTCAAAGCATTTTTCGAATACCAATTTGGTATTTGCTTGAGAAAATAAAAGCTGAAATATTATAGACAAACTCTAGGTGGCATCCCTTAAATAAAATTTATCTTTCTTCTTCCCCAAAAAAGGTAGGCATCTCAAAACACGTATTGACACTAAAACTATTAAAATAGGGGCTTCCCTGGTGACGCAGTGGTTGAGAATCTGCCTGCCAATGCAGGAGACACGGGTTCGAGCCCTGGTCTGGGAAGATCCCACATGCCGCGGAGCAACTAGGCCCGTGAGCCACAATTACTGAGCCTGCGCGTCTGGAGCCTGTGCTCCGCAACAAGAGAGGCCGCGACAGTGAGAGGCCCGCGCACCGCAATGAAGAGTGGCCCCCGCTTGCCGCAACTGGAGAAAGTCCTCGCACAGAAACGAAGACCCAACACAGCCATAAATAAATAAATAAATAAATAAAAATAAAAATTAAAAAAAAAAACTATTAAAATAGAATTCCAAAATTCATGAAGTACAAAAAAATACCCTAGTATGGCTACTACCATTTGAGAACTGAATTTAGTGTTCAGCTTCTTGAAAAACACGGTGAAGAGAAAAAAAATTGTTTATATGTAATTCCATTGTCCAATAAAAGAGCTTTCTGTGGACTGTTGTTTAAGAAACTCTGAATAAGACATTGGATATCTTCTACCACTACTTTACAAAAAATACACAGATACTCTTCATGCAACATTACTTAAATTGACCCTCAAGAGAAGCTAAAGGAGAGTCATTTTTAAGAAAAGTAATTTGTTTCAGATGCAACTCTATTTTCCTTCTCCATAGATCATATCCAATTTTTACACCAATGAAGAGTACACTTGATTCCCTCCACCTCTTTTTCAAGATCTGTTAGTTGTCTGTAGATTTTTAGCAATAAAAATCCATCTTTTATTTTTTTTAAGGTAACACCTATGGACCACTTCATGTTTAACCTAGCCCTGTGCTAAGCATGCATTCTTTGACTCAGCGACTCTGGGCTACTAAAGATCCCACCCTCAGTGTCAGAACCACAAGTGGCAAGCCCAGGAGTCCAGCCTGGGTTAATCTGATTCCAGAATCGAGCTCTTAATCATCATACTACAAATCCTATTCTGTTTACCATAAGGGTATGTGACATTTTTATCTGTATTTCCAAAGTCAGGTAGATAAGAACATCTTCCTGGGGAAATAATATTTTCCTTAGGTCAATTCTTTAAGGGCAGGCTCACAGAGGAAATCTGGACACTAGTTGCTTTTGATCAAGTGAAGAACTTGAAACCATAACCCAAATGTATTTTTAAACCTCAGCAACAACAGATAATAAATACTGCAATATGTGGGGAAATGAACAAAGTCTATATGGAAGCATATAGGAAGTTATATGCTTCATAGAATAGGTAATAGGAACTTTCTCTTCAGGTCACCAATCAACTCAAAGTCAGTTAAAAGTATCGAATTGTCATCATGGATAATGTTCTAGATGAAATAAGTTAGTGGTCAAAGCAAACACCTAAAACACCATGGACCACACTACAAAAACCCAGAAGCAATTATCACTCATCATTGCCCTGGCAGGAAGCTCCAGGGGGACCAAGGACTGAATGAGTAAAGGGACCACTATCACCTCTTAAATCTTGAGCCAACTGCTTCCAGATGAGCCATTTGGCATAGTGAGGAAATGGAGTTCTGAAATCTTGCCCAGATGTTGCATTTCAGCTAGAAATTATCAATAGTTGGGTTCATGATCCTTTATTTTCATGTATAAGACAATAGATTTTTCCAAACATGGTAATTTTGCTACCACTTTTAAGCAGATTGTGTCTTTGAATTTTTTGAAGACTTACCCAATATGTGCCGAAGCATGTAGACATTTGAAATTATGAGAGGGGAGAAGAAAGATATTGGTAGCTTGTCCAAGGACAGTTATCCAGGAGAGGGAGTGTCCTTTAGGGCTTATACAAATAGACCCTTTCTCTCTCTTCACATCATCCTAAAACACTCTCTGAACACCAAAGTTTTTCAATACTCTATTAAACGAAAACTCTAGAGTTACTGCTATTTTCAAAACATTACAGCAGAAGAATCCCTAAATCACAGTTGATGGCAGCTGTTTCTCATAACGACATGCCTAAAATAACGAGAGCCCAATGTGAACCCGAAGATTTCCATCCATGGATTCAGTTAGGCTCTGTGCTAGGTACTAGGCATTCAACAAGAAAAAACACGGAAATAGCCCTTGCCCTCAAGGAGGTTACAGTCCAACAGAGAAGTAAGACACTGAACATCAAATCATGAATAACCTTCCAATTAAAAACAAAACAGCTGACAAATATAATCCTGGTGCCCTCCAGTTTAGTTTAAAGGAGCCTAGATTCCTAAAAGGTGGGTGAGTGAGGGGAGGGAAGCAAGAAGATGTCAGTTATCCGAAAGCATTCCCAACAGAATGTTTTTTAAAGTAAAGTTTAGAAACATTTTTCCTGGGATTCTGTACCAAACCTCCAATTCTGGCAACTGGACTCATTGTTGATTCTGGTTACCAAATTGAAATGGCAACCAGCCCCCATAAGTTAAAAGCCCTGGCTATATAGATACATATGTACTATATATTTTACTCTCTCCTCATTTTTTTTCTTTGCCAACTTCACATTTTATAGACAGCCACATAGTTACTCCAGGAATGGCTCCATCTTAAACTTGACAGCCAGAGTGACGAAGTCTTGACCTTTTTTCTGTTTCCTTTCTACAACTAATTTTTTAAATTAAATAAATAACATTTCTCTCGGTGTAGAATCAAGGCACATCTTAAAAAGAAAATTTGAAAAATGTTTGTCTACTTCTAAAAACAACTGCTATGATCTAGCCTGAACCTTAAAATCCTAGAATCATATTATGTTGGACTTTGAATAAATCTTAGAATATGACCCATCCAGCCTTTCATTTTACAAATGAGGGAAATGATAATGCCTACTGATTTATGAGGGCCTCAATCATTTAACTCTTGAGACATTGAATGTGGTATATATCAAAGCCACGTGAACTTTGACATCATTATGCTTCCTGTAGCAAACTTTTTCAAAGATATTTGCTAAATATGTACAATGCAAAGGTGAGTAAGATCAGAGTTGCTGATCTTAAGAAGCTCTGTTTCTTGGCTTAAGGATCCAAAGGGTCACCTGCAGGTTAGGGCACCACCTATAACATGTCAGGCAGGACCCTAGATTGCCCTCTGGGGTGTATGTGAACTTCATAAGAATTTTACAACTATGTTGAGCCCATTATGATATTAAGATGGACTGAGCACCCATCTACTGAGTTTTGGGGCCAAAACTACTGCTCCAAAGTACAGTGGTCAATGTGTGTTAAATTAACCCGGAAAAGTAAATCAGATCTTTCTGGGATCTCCAGGCATCTTAGTCCTGGACATTCAGAGAGTACATGTGACCATACAGATGCGAATGTAGGAGAAAAAAGTATGGTATCAGGATAAAGTATAGACGTGGTTAGTATAAACCATTGTGGCAGAAGAAATATAAAAAGAAAGTGTAGGTTATGTAATCAGTCTTCTTCTGAGGTGTGTGGTAATTGCCTAGCATTTGTCCAGATTTTATAAGTAGTCCTCTGAAAGAGTGCATATTTTTAGTAATTAAAGTACACAAATGACCCCACACCTTTACACACTTGTAAAGACCCAGCATTTCGTGCTAGATCCAGCACTTGAAGATTTAAAAGGAGAAAACCCTGATTAACTGTATTCACAAGACTTTCCTAACATAACAGATGTCAGGAGACAAGTATGACATCATATTATAGATAATTTTTTAATGGTCATCACTTTGAAAAATTGAAATTGAGACCAACCTAACTGAGCTCTTTTATCTTTTTTTTATGAAAAATTAACAAACAAAATTTGATGATGAATGTACTTAGTGGAAAGGCATCCAAAACCAATTTGCCCTTCCAGACAGGCCCAGACTACACAATCACCTGGGCGCTGGGTCCTGGGAACTGCTTCTGCCCTCTAAAGAGAGGCCTCGTCCTTCTCCAGATTTTACAACCTGGTTCTGCTGGCTAGGGGAAAAAATAATCCTCAAGAAGGATTGGTGCATTGCAATGGCATTCCAGAGGAAATTCACCGTCAAAACTCACCATTGTAGGGTTTTTTTGTTTTTTGTTTTTTTTTTTTGTGGAAGGGAGATGATCTCCCTCTAGAAAGAAGGGAGAACCAGGCTTAATTTGCCCTTTTGCAAGTCAGAAATTTAAGTTCTGTATTGCAAATTTGTGGAATGGAAGACCAGACACTTGCAGATACCACATTGCTAAGTACTTAGGCATTAACTTGGAAGTATGAAGGGCCCTTGTATACCCACTTCCTAGCATCTTTAGTTTGCTATCTATACAGAGTAAGAAAATATTCCAACTAGAATCCTTAAGAAGGGTTGTCAGATTAGCAAATAAAAATTTAGGGCCCCCAGTTAAATTTGAATCTGAAATAAACAACAAATATAATTTGAGTACAAGTATGTCCCAGATATCGCATGAAGATATACCTATGATAAATATATATAGATATAGATATATACCCAGTTTCTCTGAAATTCAAATTTAACTGGGTATCCTGTATTTTATTTGGCAATCGTATCCCTAAAGCTATCAGTGAAGAATTTCTCTCGGAGCTAAATTTTAGCCCAGGTGGAAGGGAATATTGGGAAAGTGAATTCTGAGCTTTTTAATGTGTCCAGGGTCCTGCAGATTGCACTGTGCTTACTTTACAACTTCTCTGTGAGGTAGGACCAAAGTCCTTAATCCCTACTTTATGAGTGTAGACTCTGAGTTAAAGAATTGCACAAGGTTACAAAGCAAAGTAGAAGAGCTGGGATTCAAATTAAGATCCTCTGGCGTTTTGTAGGGGGCTCTGTCAATCACTACACTAAACAAACATCAGAGGAGGAAGAATTTAAGAAACTGGCTGGAAAGCATTGCTTTAGCAAGCAAAAATACCTGGCGCAAGCATGGACACTCTTTTCTGTTTTCACGCCTAAGTAAGCAATCATCTGTCTGTGTTCTTTACAAGCTGAGAGTGGCCATTAAGAAATGAAAGCGAGTTTAGATTTCACCGGCATGTTTGGATTTGACGACATTTTGCATTTCAAGAAACCAAGGTCAGCTCAACCTTTTTAGCACTGAGACCCAGATACCACCATGATTTAAGCAAACAACTACCCTGGTGAATTTAAGAGTAAGTGATGGAATAACTGTTCACTGCCTCCCATGCTTTAATTTGCCAAGACTATCTTTACTTCTAAATCTATTAAGGAGAGCTCTATTTCACTCTGCAAAATACTAGCAAATTCTGAAATGAGGTAGAATTTATCCTGGTGAATACACTTAGGGAATAAAAACAGTAACATCAGTAAAAGGTAACCTTCCCAACGTTAGCTGCCTTGAAGCACGCACCTTATTTTCTAACTCCAAGCAAAGCTATGGTCAGAAGAACTTTTATGTTAGAAAACTATAGAAAACTGAACCTCATGCTTCTTGTTAAAAAAAAAAAAAAGACATAGTGTGGGATTAACCTACCACTGCTAAGACATTCCAAATTCAAATCTTTCTCTATTCTACCACAAAATAAAATGCTCAGCTATATTTACCACGTCAAAAGAAATTAGTTGAGTTTCTAATATCACAGAAGCAAACTAATAATTCTCACGTGGATATTCATGTTTAGAAGCCATGCAAGGAGTAACAATTGCCTATGACAACTGTCTGTGAAGAATATTGTCAGAAATTCCGAACTGCCCCGGAGGTGTGGCAAGAAAGTCCAGAGATTATTATTGGGTAATGACATTGGAAATAAAAAAGTATATAGTATTACAGTATTGAGCTATTAGAGCAGGGAATCAATTCAAGGAGACAAGCAAAATTTATATACTTTATTGATTTTAAATTTTACATGCTCTGCTATATGAGTAAATCTTTTGTAGTAATTCTAAAGCTTTGAAACATTGTAAATAACAGGGACTGTGGGGAGTTCAGGGCAACCATTTTTTCATACCAAAAGTATATAGCCTTTAATGCATATTAGAAGAAATTGGGGTAATAAAATACCTTAAAGCTAACTTAAGTCAGGGCTGGTGTGGGTTTTTTTTTTTTTTTTTGGTCTCCAAAGAACGAGCATGTATCAGGTAGTGAAGTAATGCCAGGTAGCATTGTACTTAAGGAAAAGCATAATTAAATTGATCCTATTGTATTACACAAATCCAACATATCCTGTGTAAACTCAGAAACGGGTGGATCTTTGTAGAAAAGTGGCTGGCTATTAACCAATGGAAGTAAAGTTTTCTCACACAAAGACAAATACACAGGAGGAAAACACTGAAACAATGGCTGACTCAGGATCCCATAATCAAGAAGCAGATTGAATTTGTTGAGACGTGGATGGATCTAGAGACTGTCGTACAGAGTGAAGTAAGTCAGAAAGAGAAAAACAAATATCGTATATTAACGCATGTATGTGGAACCTAGAAAAATGGTACAGATGAACCGGTTTGCAGGGCAGAAGTTGAGACACAGATGTAGAGAACAAACGTATGGACACCAAGGGGGGAAAACTGCGGTGGGGTGGGGATGGTGGTGTGCTGAATTGGGCGATTGGGATTAACATGTAGACAGTGATGTGTATAAAATTGATGACTGATTAAAAAAAAAAAAAAAAAGAAGCAGATTGAATTTGAAATCACCCCTGCCTGTTCAATGTACCTGAATCCAAAAGCCTCAATGCTGGGCACTGGGGGAGCCTGTTTCTAAACAGGAATTTGAGTCAGCCAGTCAGGTTCCTAGAGCCTGCCACCTTGACCAAATCCCACTGCAGGCTGGGTAGCTTGTAAGTTTCCATCATACATGCAATATAGAAGATGACAGACATGAAGGGGTTGGGAGGAGCTTTATATTTTCACTGCAGTGAGTCTGACTGACGTTTAAGAAAACGTTTTGACACATTTAAGTGTGAGCAACAAATCTGTCCACTGATTCATAAGCCACATGTTTACTTAAAGAAGCCTGGCCCAATAAATAGGGATCAAAATCCCAAGTGCTTAAGTCCATAAAATTCCCGGAGGTGAACTAGCCCCAACAGAATATATTTGACCTTCTTAAAATGAGTACAGCTTTTCAAAAATACATAACTTGCTCTCTTTTTTTGCATCTGTACACTATTCTTTTTTTAACTCTGAGAAGCTACCTATCTGCCTTTCCAATATTTAAACTTCTATGAGTATAAAAGTGAGAGCAGTACTTCAAGTAATTAAAGCCCAGTGACTTTTTGCAGTTTTGACTTCTATTTATGTAGATCATATCCAGTATACTTGTTTGGAAGCTCTATTAACTACAAAGTTTGATTTTTTTTTTCCTCGTTGTGGCACTCCTCTCACACATACAAAGCCGTTTGGCATCATGATTCCACACATTTACAAGAACCTAAAGGAAATGATGGTAATCCTCAAACACATCAGATTCAGATGAAAGAAAATAGTTTCTATGATCATCAAAAAGGGACAAGAATTTTATATTCTTCGAGTTTCCAATGTGAGCCATTGAGAATGGAAATCAAAATCACTGTAACTATTAACGCTTAAATATTGGGCAGTGAATCATTACAGTGTCTTAAAACCGGAAACCTCAAAACTGGGTATTTCTAACCAACCCACTGACATAGGCAACCTTTGTGTGATGGAAGGAGGAAGGGGGAGTCCCTACGGGGGCGGTAAGTGAGTGGGAATGTAGGAGAGGAAAGGAAAGGAAAGAAATCTAACTCAAGGACCTTGAAAACTTAATTTGGAAACTTTGTTAGTGACTTTGGACTTCATTAAACTCCATGTATCACTCTAGCAGCATGATCTCAACAGTTTGAAAGGTATTTGTCATCAGTGAAAGAAAAACATTACTTTTAAAAGAGTAAAAAGATTGATGCATCACTGTGGACTACTTACGCCCCACGCAGTTCAGTCCTTAGTATCAATCTCAACGTGATGGCTTTTGCATACGGCGCATAATTAAACATTTTCTTTTCAGGGCTTTATAGAATCCCCATATGTTTTTAATGGCATCATCTGAATGTTTTTCTTAATAATTCTGGCAGCCTGCTCCTGAATCTTCAAGTTTGTTTTTTGTTCCTAATATCTTTTCTACAGAGGCTGCATTGTGCCAGAGATTGAATCAAAGTCTGAGAGCCCCATGGTCAAGGAAGACACACACGCAGAGACTCACACACTCTTACACTGCTTTCTCCTCACTCTTCACTTGCAATCTGTATTACTCTTGGCGCTGGGAAAAGATGGGTGAGAAAGAGAAGGCAAGGAAAGAACACAGGGCTCTGAGTCACAACCTCACTCTACCATGTGGCCCCTTTCTCTTCTGTAGTAAGACTGTGCTAACTCATGTCGTATGTCTGTCTGTCTCTCTATGAATGTTTGGTGAGTGCATCTAGGTGTGTGCATGCACACGGGGTGGGATGACTTTGGCAGCTGCATCATATGGTCTGTTTGACATTCTGAGGCTGGACGAACCATAATTTGCTGACTCAATACCTACTGCCTCATGGGAACAGACTTTCTTCTTTTGAGCAGTGGTCCATTTTCTGAACCAAACCCCTTCAGACACAACCCATAAAACTGAAATAATGAAATGTTCGCCATTTGACTTAGTCAGCTACATTTTGAGCTGTAAATCAGAATCACTTCCATTTCAGGTGGTATAAATGCGACCCAGTGATCAAGCCTACATACAGAAGGGGACATCAGGATACAATAATAATCTGAGATTCTAGTATCCATGTCTACTCAGGACTAGTGCCCATAGTCTCAAACAGAGAATGTAAGAGCCTCTGCTTGAAGAATAAGTAAATCCAAAAGAAAAATGTACCCATTGCTGTTCAAATGTAGCTTTGCATTTGCTTTATCCCAACATAAATTTAAATTCTGAAACTGACAAAGACAATAAATAACTCACTTTCGAATCATAGGTCTCCTTTAGATTGAGTGTTTGAACTCAGATCCAAGTTTCAAAATACAATATTTTTTTAAACGTGTTCTCACACTCTTTCCATATTTGTCATCTTGAAATCAGATGATGTGAATGAACAAAATAGAAACGGTAACCAAAACGGATTCCTTATGCTATTTTCCCCATTGAACTTCTTTTATTTACAGATGGCCAAGTGTCTATGAGGGCATTTGAAACTCTCCTATTATTAAGAGCTGAGCTTTACCAAAAATTTCAAAGAACTGGTATATATTTCAGAATCCTGCAGATGATGTGCCTTAAATAGAAACAACCACTCTGGAAAATCTTAAAACATATGCAGGGAAACAAGGACAGAAACAGATTATCTAGGAATGGGAATGCTATGGTTTTCAATGGTACCTCTAACATTTGTTGGTGAAACTTGACTGAAACAAGAATAATCTTTAATAGCCTCTCTTTTTAATGGTTTTCAGTAAGCAAAAATAATTTCTTCTTAAAAACCCAAACCTTCCTTTTTCTTCCATGTAAATTGCTGTAGGTGAATTTATAACATGGTAAATATAATAAAAAAAAAAGAAGAAGAAGATTCTGGAAGTGAAGTGATTGGGCAAAAATAAAAAGTAAGGTTTAAAAAAAAAATCAGTTGACTTTCCTCCTTATCCAGATACCATTTCAGCAGCTAGTCTCTTAGTCCAGGTCAAAGGAAGAAGCTGCCAGAGAACCAAAGCCACAGGGTCTAACAAGCTCACTATCCAGTAGAAATTGTCACAACAGGACTTTTATCAGGCACCCACACAGCTATGCAACCTGCGTTAAAACCCAGAAGACATTTCTTAAAAGGCTTTGAGTCATGAACATCATTGGTAGGACAATGGCACTTCTGAGCTTTGATCTAAAATTGGTTTGAAGCACCTTCCTTATCCTTCTAGAGAAAACTGCATATATAAAAATAGCTTGGGGCTTCCCTGGTGGCGCAGTGGTTAAGAATCCACCTGCCAATGCAGGGACACAGGTTCGAGCCCTAGTCCGGGAAGATCACGGAGTTGTTACGGAGCAACTAAGCCGGTGCACCACAACTACTGAGCCCATGCACCACAACTACTGAAGCCTGCACACCTAGAGCCCGTGCTCCGCAACAAGAGAAGCCACCGCAGTGAGAAGCCCGCGCACTGCAATGAAGAGTAGACCCTGCTCGCCGCAACTAGAGAAAGCCCACGCACAGCAAAAGCCCCAACGCAGCCAAAAATAAATAAATTAAATAAATTAAAAATTAAAAAAAAAACTTTAAAAATAGCTTGGTGGTAGCTCCATGTTTGAAACAACCCTCACCCAACTGGACAGCCACCGCCAAGGCTTCCCACGTTCAGATCTCAGAGCATTTATCACCACCAACTTAATCCATAGAAGCTGAAGTGAGCACCAGTTGGTTCAGATGACCCCCACTTGTAGGTCTGAGAACAATTCTCCATCCAAGCAATGAGGAATTTTAAGGGTCCTAAGTTGGTAGATAGCAGGATCTGATTTGCAGTAACTTTTCCTTTGGTTTTAGTTGCTGAGTACTAACTTGAACAAAGCCGCAGTCTCATGCTCTGAGGCAAACAACTAGATCCCTGCTTTTGTACTTGCCCACTTACCCAAGTTCCTCTAGGAGTCAGGCCTGCCTTATCCTGTCTTCCTACATACAAACGTTTGGTGGGTACTACTTGATATCAGGCACTGTGCTGGGCACTGGGGAGAAGAATGAGAATAAACAGGGCACAGTCCCTGCTCTCAAAAAAAAACTCACAGTAGAGAGAAGGCTAGAGATGTATCTTAAGTACACTAAAAGATGAAAAGTGCTCTAAGAGGGGAAGAAACAAATTGGTAGGGAGAACAAAGGTGGGGATCACTGGGATGACGGGATAGAACCAAGAAAATTTCATGAACGAGGTGACATCTGAGGTAGCACTTAAAGGTATTCATGTGGTAGGAAAAGCAGAGAGACATTAAACTACAAATGCAAGGAGAGCGCTCTAAGAAGGGAGCACAGCATGAACAAAGGCTGTGGTTCTTAAAACGTTCATCTTCAGACACATCACTTGGGGGTGCTTCTAAAAATGCAAATTGCTGGGCCTTTCAGATTCTGGTTCTGTTGGTCAAACACAGGGATCTGGAGTTTGCATTTTTAACAAGTAGGTAGAGTTCAGGTCGCATTTTGAGAAACGCCTGAGCAGGGTCATAACGGTACATGATATTTCAGGGATAAGAAGAAATTCAGTACGAACAGAGCATGGATAGGGGGGTGGGAGGTGGACTGAGAAATGAAGCTGGTCAACCAGATCTGAGAGTGATTGCCAAGTCTTCCAGGCACCTGGGAAGCCCTAAAAATGTGATTCCGGGAAGCTTCAGATACCAAGAGCCACCCTCAGAGCTGCACGAGGACTGGATCGTCTCTAGAGCTGCAACTTCTTGGGTGTCCACAGCACAGCAGCAGGGAGAGGGGAAGGAGACTAGCTTAAGCCCAGACAGCCCAATGATCCAACCCCAGTTCTGCCACTTACTGACTATGTCCTCTTGGCAAGTGATTTAACCGTCTAGGGCCTCAGTTTTTCCTCTGCAAGATGAGAATAATAATACCAACCCAACGGGTCTAATATTCTGCAATAAAAGAAATAGTCTATATCTTCATTTGGTTGGTTGTTACACACTATACATATGTAAAACTTCACATGTAATTATCAAGCTGTATACTTGAGTTGTTTATTTCATTGTATGAAATTATACATCAATATAATATCCATATGTATATGTAAAAAAATAAATACCAACATGTCAAGGTCATTCTAAAGAGTAAATGGTATAATACATGTGCAATGCCTATCTCAGTACCCTTACACTTAGCTTTTTTTAATAAAAATTAAATTACAATATCTAACATTTATTGAAAATTCAGGTAAACAGAGCAAAAAAAAAAAATGATAAAGGAAATTTCAAATTTAGAGCCATAGTTTGCCTGCGTGAAGAAGATGTAGAATTTCCCCATGACTGAGTCTCCCCTGCGGGTGCCAGATCATCTGTGACAGATTCCCCAGACTTGTTCTCCCACTTTCTGGGTCCCATCCCAGATGTCCAGCCTCTCTCAAGTTGGATGCTCCCTGGTCTCACATAGTTTACCTGCTCACAATCATCACCAGCCAGCTTAACCATTTTTCACAGGATCTGTTTCTCGTGATCTCACGCAATCCCAAACCTCTCCCCGTGCTGCAGTCATTATTTTTGAGGGTGGGCACTGTACCTGAAGACAATTAATTTATTTGCCAAAGATACACTTAACTAACTGCCCCACAAGGCTCCTGATCTCTATGGCATAAACAAACCAAGGCAGAGGAAGAGCATCCTGATACGGAGGATAGTGGATAGCCGTATCTTGAATCTTTGTCTCCTTGTTATGTTAACTAACAGTAGCATGACTCTCAATTTAAAGGACCCTCTGGTAAGACATTTTCCTCTACCTTCTCTCATTTGACCCTCTCCCTAACCTCATAAGAGAGGCAAGACATTCCACTCATTTTACAGATGGGAAAATATTGAGCTTCAGAGAAATTAGGTGACTTAGTCATACAGCCACTAAACTACAAAGACTTGAACCCAGGCTCCCTGGCTCCTGGTGTACATGCTCTCCATTAGTCTACTTCTGCTACCTCTCATTTTCTGGTTACTTTGGCCTTCGGCAAGAGTGCTAATGAATATTCATGGTTCTGGCCCTTCCATGTAAAAGATTATTAGTTTCAAATCACATGAAAATAAAGCCCATACAGCCTAACAAATAGTTGTATTAATCTACTTCTTAAGAAGAGGCCATTAACTTTAAAGACATTGAAGAACCAACTGAATTCCTTTCTGTACCAATTAGGAGCAGATTTTGAGCCACGGCTGTCATCATGGTAGAGTACAAAAAACAGGTTTTGGATCAGAAGGATCTGGGTTCACAATCCTGACTTTGCATGATCTTGAGCAAGTTCCTGAAATTCTGAGTCTGGTTTTTCTCATCCTTAAAATGGGGTGATCACCTCTAAACTCAGGCATGATTGTACAACAATAAATACCACAAGCCTAGTTCAGTAACCACATAGAGGCCCTTAACAATTGTTAGCCCACTTCCCCTAGACGGGTGTCCTAAACTCCAATGTGCATGAGAGCGTGTTAAAACACAGCCTGCTGAGTTGCCCCATCCTCCAAGTTTCTGATTCGGAGGCTGCTGCTGATGTAGCTGGGCCCTGGCATCACACTTTGAGAACCAATGCTCTCAAGCCAGAGGTGTCATGTAGACACAGAGATAGAGGTCACTGGGTAAAAAGCTTTACCCTAGAATGGCCATGCCAAGCTCCTGGGTGTCAATCACTAACTCACAAGCAAAGCCAACTAGGAAAACAGAAGGCCAAAAATGACCGTAATCCTGACCCCTTGATGGCCTCAGTGTCAGGGACTCATTAGGGTCAGAAGACTCTGAGCTAAGTAAGCACTTTGTCTAAAACTCCTTGTGGTAACTGTTCTTCCACTTAAGACCTTCGGAAACTCCTACCCAAGGATCTCCCATCTCCACTCCTAGAAGCCTTGCTGCCTTATAAACAGTCCCTGAAAGTCCCTGAGATCAACCAGACCAGTGCTAATAAGATCCAGTGTTACAGTCTGATTGAGGCTGCTCAGCTAAACACCCACTCGCCCGCAGTAAGATTTCTCCAGCACCTCCGTCTCTCCATGCCCTATCTCATACACACACACAAATTTTCAGAATCTGAGGGTCTTTCAGGAGTACAGTTAGGTCAATCTTTTAAGAAATGCACCAGCAATCACTCAGTTTTACACCTAATCGTTTTTCTTAAAGGGAGAGGCAGACTTTGCTTCTTGAAATGAATAAAGCAATGACAAAACCCCAGAAAATATGTTAACCCTGTTTTATGAAGGCGGTATAGACAGTATATTCTCTTTTGTTTCCAGATATGAAGAATACATAAAAACGTGATGAACAGGCACTGGCATAAATATCGTCCTGTTCTTGTGCAGAAATTTGTAATATATCTCTATTTTGCTGCAGCCGGATTCCACTGAGTCATCAATTTCCCCTGTATTATGCAATGTTCGGCTCGGTTGGAATATTAAGCAGCCATCAGATTCTGAACTTTGCATTTCCTCACATTTGGCCCTTCCCTGATCAAGCTTTGTTTCTCTGTGATTATATATATACATCAGACCCTGGAATCAACTTTCTTTGTTTTATCAAGACCTGGTGTGTAGTGATTCTGATTTATCATTTTTACAACAGTCTCTTCCCTGCGGGCTCCAGGTCGTGATGGTGGCATTGCTACGATTTATGGTGGGGATTGTTGACGGAAGATGTATGCTCTTTTTGATTTTCCTTCCTCCCGACACCTGGTTCTTATTTTCCCAACTCTAGCTTCTGCCATTTTAAGCATTATTTACCATTTGCTGAAATGCATCAGTTTATTTGGTGGGGACATGTAAGGTAGAGGATGGATTCTTACAGTTGGCTATGATTTTTCCTCTTATCAACCCAATGCTGAAATGTTTTTTACATTTTCTTATGTTGTTAGGAACCTGGAGTTCATATTCATTTCTCACTTGTTTCTCCTTATCTGCCATGACATATTAGTTCTCTTGGAAAGAAAAAGAAAATGCAGTCTGGGTAGGTTCCTTACGGAAGTTCCTGAATTTTCTGTGACTCACGCTGTAGGTGGTCACCTCCTTTCCCAACCTGGATATGTTATTTATTACTTAGTGAAGGCTCCTCTCTCTCAAAAGGCCCAGAGCAAGGCTAATTTTTCTTCAGAGTCTAAGAACACTTCAGAACAGCTTGGCAAAAAGTAGAGCTTTTGAAGCCACTTAGGAATCCATTTGCCAATATTGAAGATAACTTTAAAAAGTGGGCATGAAAAACACGAAGATGCTCACACCTGAGAAATGTTTGATTTTGAAGACTGACATGTAGGTTTTCTCTCCAAAGTGAATCACAAACCAATTGAGACCGGAAACTGAAAACACCCAGAGTGCTTTCTCCCTCTCTTGCCTCCCCTAAGGTACCCAGCAAAGTGCTGGACACTGAGAAGGCCTTGTCTATATTGATGTCTACTGCCACTTTTAGCCAGGGCTTCTTTTGTTAACTTATATACTTTTCCAAGAGGTCAGGTAGTTCAGGGTGTCATTTAAACGGGATAAATAACTAACACTCCCTCCGCCTGCCCCTCCACTCACTCCTGATAACAGAAGTCAGCTTCTTGAATTGTCATTTTTAAATAAAAAATTTAGGTCAATCAGACATGCTCGGGTGGAGAGAGCTAATCACCTCCCAGGATTAGATGGCCAGACATAGCGGTTTTCCAGGACAATTCCTGTTTATGCGTGTTATCTCAGTGTAATTATTAACAATAGCATCCTTTCACTCTCAAAAGTATCCTATTTTAGATGAAAATTATATAGTCATGCTATCCTGTATTTATCCCCAATTTCTTCCTTTTAGTAACTACGCCCCTGCTGAGTTTTATGTAACAGGATACTTGTCCAGCTTGACACTGCATTTTCCAGCTCTCTTTGCAGCTTGGTGTGGCCAATTATTTATATAATAAACAAGCATCTCGTGCTGACTTTTTGCCAGGCACTGTTCTAGGTACTCCTCGAATTAAAACATTCAATTGTCATCCTAGGAACTAGGTGCTATTTCATCATTCCCATTTTACAGATGCCGAAACTGAGAGGTTAAGTAACTTGCACAAGTAGCAGAGCTGGGATGTGAATCCCAGCAGTATGATTCCAGAGTCTGTGCTCTTAATCTGCTACCTCCAAGCGTGACCAAGTGTTGGTCAATGCAACGTGGGAGGAAGTGATGCAGACAGCCTGGTCCTGAAAAAGGAATCTCGTCCCCCACTCTCTCCTCTTTCCCTCAGTCAGGACTTGATGCTGGTGAACACACAGTCGGAGACAACAATCCAGGAGTTGGAGGAGCCACAAAACAAAAGGATGGGGGCTTCCCTGGTGGCGCAGTGGTTGAGAATCTGCCTGCCAATGCAGGGGACACGGGTTCAAGCCCTGGTCTGGGAAGATCCCACATGCCACGGAGCAACTAGGCCCGTGAGCCACAGTTACTGGGCCTGCGCGTCTGGAGCCTGTGCTCCACAACGAGAGAGGCCGCGATAGTGAGAGGCCCGCGCACCGCGATGAAGAGTGGCCCCCACTTGCCGCAATTAGAGAAAGCCCTCGCACAGAAAACGAAGACCCAACACAGTCAAAAATAAATAAATAATAAAAATAAAGGAATTCCTTTAAAAAAAAAAAAAAACAAAAACAAAACAAAGGGATGTGGATCCTTGGCCAACCTCAGAGAGCAAAGTTCCTTCCTCCCCTCAACTGCCTGCTACCTCGTGATGGTGTATGTGAGGGAAATCTGCCTGTACCCTAACTAATACCTATCCACATCCCCACCTCACAAAGACCCACTTTATGCCGATGTCATACATGAAGGAATATGTGACTATTCCATCCCAGTATCAAGATGAATCTCCTTGATCAGATCCAAACATTTCCTGCAAATGGCCCCAAGATTCCTCTCTACTCTGATGGCTGCTCCCATACTGTTAGCAAGGAGGGTTTCACTTCCAGTTCTATATTTAAATCGTAGTACATAGAAAATTTCTATGGAAGGCAGACGTGAAAGAGAACGTAGCTAGAGATATGCAGTCCTTATTCTCAGCACCAACCTAAAGTCATTCCAGAGCAAAGGACTCATCGGCATGGCCTTCCTCTACCCCTGCATAGAGCAGCCTCCTCTACCCACGCCGGCACATGTCCTTCCCCTTCCAAAATATATTTTCCTCAATAGCATTCATCACTACCTAACATATGTTCATTTCTTTTTTTATTTATAGCCCATCCCATCTGGATGGTAATCTCATTGAGGGAGTGACTGTGTCTGCTTTGGTCATCACTTTATCTCAAGCTCCAAACAGAACCCGATCTGCAGTAGGTACTCATTAAGCATTGATTGAATAAATGAATGGAGAATGAACAACCTTTGAACAGCTAAGCCTATGTGACTTTGGGCAAGTTACTTAACCTCTCTGGGTTCCCTGATAATAGTATCTAACAGGATTGTTGTCAGAATTGAAAGAGATAATTCCTGTCAAATAGAGCCTAGCTCCCAGTACATGGTATAGGTCCAATACCATGGTAAGAGTAGTGAGTATTATAATGCTCATTATTTACAGGCCTTATGCCATGCAGTATTATTTCATTTAATAATAGGCCATGTGTTCAAAACTACCCACCTTCTGGTACCACAACAGGAGTCCTGGTTCATCCATCATACAGCTTTTGAATTGTTCTGGTCCTCTTTCTAGAATTTCCTTTGGAAAACCAGACTGCAATTTCCTGGCTTGGTAGGACAAACCCCAACCCTCTCTAGTGAAATCCAGATCAAGAGTTGCTGGAACTGGTCTTACCTTTGATAAGGAAAGACAAAACAATATTTATTTTAGGACTGGTACCATGGCTGGTGTAAGAGTTCCCTGGTTTGGAGTTGTTTGTTTGCTTTTTTGTTAAATATCTCTATTTTTTTTCTTTTGGGTATAAGATCATCAGTGGCCTTTCATCCACTAATAACCTGAGGTAGGGTCAACTTGCTCCTACTTTCAGGACTTTCCTTACAGCCTGCCGCTGCCTCTTTTTGATAGAAGCATCTAGAAAAACTCCTGAATAGTACAAGCAGACTGTGAGGCTGAACTTTACATTCTGCAACAAAGCCGTGCCTGACACCCAGCTACATAGTGAGACCTCTTTCCAAAAAATGAATTGAGCTAGAGTTCTGGGAGTAACAGAAGTATTAAATATGTACACGCATTTTTTCATAAAGGTACCAGCACCACTTTCAAAGGGAAAAATCCACACCCAGGGTCGTGATACTTAAGTAGCTACTTCCATCCAATCTCTCAGAAATTTATCCTTGCCCGTCCTCATGCTTCAAGCCCTCAGCTCTTTCCAATTTTAACATCGACCAAGCTAGAAATTATCTAGAAGATGATGAATAAAGGAATAGAAGAAGCAGCTACAAATTTGAGTGATGACTATATGCAGAAACTATATGCCTTACATTTGCCATTTCTAAAATTATTTTTAAATCTCACAGTCCTAAGAGTAAGCTATTATTATGGTTGTCGTTGTTATTCGCATTTTATAGATGGGAAGACTGAGGCTCTGAGAAGCTGCTGCTAGCATCCGAGGTCCCACAACTAATGAGAAGTGAAACAAGGATTCTAATGCAGATAATTGTAGCTCCAATACCCACACTCTCTCCACTAGATCTTCCAACTTTTGGCCCCTTATAATTGCTATGTGCAGGACAGTTCAGGCAAATATTTCTGGAGACCTCAATATGAAGGATATAAAACAACTGCTCAAACTTTACCCTAACCAGGAGAATTATTTCCCCATGGGCCACCCTCTGGGATAAATTGTATGAGTCCAGGATTCATCCAGCAAATAAGCCTGCAGTTAAAATTTCTTTCTGCAGAATGTTGGGGAACCCTGTTTGCACCTCTAACTTAGGTATTACTGTTAGAAATGTCTTAAGAGTGAGTTTCTCTTTGTGTTTCCTCATCTACGGGATGGATATTTTAGAACAGGTCAAAAGCAAACATTGATGCCTCACCTTGACCCTCCATATGCATGTCTTCTGGTTATATCCAGACCCAAACGGATGAAATCAGGGAGATAAGTAGATGCAACCTGAGGCTTCCTAATCTCATAAGTACCTTTTGTTGACAAAAGAGTTTTGCTAAGTGAGGTTTTCCCCTCATAGGGCCTGTCAATATGCTATTACTGATAGATGAAAGCTAGTCTATTCCAGGTCTGGACAATTTTGAGCCTCATCCCCTAACCCTGGTTTAATACAGAGTGCTGGAAAACAGGCCCCAAAATGGGCATCTTAGCTATATTGACGTAGTATATTCAGTGGAACATTTTTTTAAAAACCTACACAAAGAATTACCAAATTCAAATCCTGTCACAAATGTCTTTTTTTTACATTAAAAAGAAACTCAAAAATAAAGCTTGAGGGCTTCCCTGGTGGTGCAGTGGTTGAGAATCTGCCTGCCAATGCAGGGGACACGGGTTCGAGCCCTGGTCTGGGAAGATCCCACATGCCGCGGAGCAACTAGGCCCGTGAGCCACAACTGCTGAGCCTGCGAGTCTGGAGCCTGTGCTCCGCAACAAGAGAGGCCGCGATAGTGAGAGGCCCGCGCACCGCGATGAAGAGTGGCCCCCACTTGCCGCAACTAGAGAAAGCCCTCGCACAGAAACAAAGACCCAACGCAGCCAAAAATAAACAAATAAATTTTTAAAAATAAATAAATAAAAAACTTTAAAAAAAATAAAGCTTGAGTGCAAAGATGTCCTAGGCATGGCTGACAGGACTAATAATAATATTAAGGACATAATTGTTACAGACCTATTTCCATCAGTTTTGCGGTCCTAGAACAATTATCCCAAACTTTGTACAAGTATATCCTACCAGAGGCTCTCAACTGTGGCTGCACATTTGTATTACCTAGGGAGCTTTTTTTAAAATGATGATACCTGGAGCGCACCCCACCCGCCAGAAATTCCAATTTATTTGGTCTAAGGTGGGGTCTGGCACCACTACCGGTTTAAAAGCATCCCAGATGATTTTCTTGTGCTACCAGGGCTGGGAACTACCATTCCAGACAACTCCCCACTGAGATGCAGTAATTCCTCTGTCCCTAACTCATAGTTGTAACTGCCTCCGGCTGAATAACACTTCAGATGAATCACTTACTGCCAAATTTGTTTCTCATTTATTCTAACTGCTGTATTCAATCCTTGTCTGATTATTCACTTAATCTCTTCTGATTCAACTCAAAGTGTAATTTTTTTATGACAACCCCAAATTCTCTCAACACTCTGACACATTAGTTCAATGAATAATCCCTTAAAACATCACACGAGCCTTTTTGTTCATAAACAGTAGGTTAGAGAGATTCGGGATTCGCTTCTGGTGTGATGCATTAGGCGAGATACTATCAGTTCTCTACCCTAAACCTGCAGAGCGGACAGGTTGTAATATTTAATGTCACTGCAGTCCTCAGAAAGACTGTCGTATATGCAATCTGCCCTGGAATCCCAATTCTGCTGTCAACTGGCTGTGCAACTTTTGGCAAATCGTGATCCCTCTCTGAACCTAGGCTCACTCATCCATAGAACAATGGGAGAAATCAGAGTTGTTTAGTCTAGGATTCTCTCTCAGTGTTGAAGAAGTTCTATATCTAATTTTAAACTGGTGAGCAACTAACTGCTGGTGGGCTCAGTGACGTTAATTAATTGGTGGTATTTAAAATTCAAATGCTATTTCTCTCACTACCCCAGCGAAAGAGGCCTGTTCAGTTTTTGGCCAAAGCAAGAGAACAGAGTTCCTATTAAAATGGAGCTTACGTTTTATAACCAGGAAAGAGTAGCTATGGCTACTCCTTTGAAACAGACAAGTATACTCCATAAATGTACTTATACTGTGGAGAAAATGCAAGTCTGGTAAATTACACATTTATCTCAATTTACATTTTCACTGAAGGAAATACTTTACGGGTAGACTCACAAAACCCCAAAAATGGAGAACACCTTGAGGAACCACTTCATTTATTCCTCTATAACTACTTCATTTATTCTATACATTCCTCTATATACACATAAAACTATACTGCTCAGGAAAGAAGTATAGTATAGCTCTCTGTTCTTTTTTTTTTTAATTGAAATATATTTGATTTACAATATTTTGTTAGTTTCAGGTGTTCAGCAAAGTGATTCAGTTTTATATAAATATATATATATGCCTTTTTTCGATTCTTTTCCATTATAGTTTATTACAAGATACTGAATATAGTTCCCTGTGCTATACAGTAAATCCTTGTTGTTTGTCTGTTTTATATATGGTACTGTGCATAACTCTCTGTTCTTTAAATCTATTAATAGACATATTTTAACAATCCCTCTTGATCCATGGCCCCATTGTTGAGTAATCTTAACTTAAACCTATCAAATTCTGATTGTGCTAGTCTCTTCTCACAGATGCCTGTGATTCATTTGCTTATACATCTTCAAAAGATTTCTTGATACTAAATAGCCCTGATTCCTTTAGCCCTTCCCTGTAAGATCTCAACTTCTAAAATTCCCATTGAACTTCCATCATGTTCCACAAATTCTCAACACATGCTTTATGCTGTGGAGTCTCCTCTGAGCTCCAGCTCAACTGCCTGTTACATATCTCCTCCTGGGCATCAAATTAAACATGTTCCCACTGGGCTGGTCCTCTTCCAGTGATTTTTTTTTTTTAATATTTATAAATGGCACCACCATCCACCCATCTGCAGGAGGCAGAAAATCAACTCTTCATCTCCTTCACCCTAATTCCGTAATCAAATACTCACCAAGATTTTGTTCTCTAAAAATGTTGTGAATTCAGCCATTTCTCTCTATTTCCATTATCCCCAGTCCAAAGAGCCATCCATTCTCTTCTGGATACTGTAAGAGCCCCAACGGGTCTTCCCCCCAGATCCATTCTCTATACAGCAGCCAGAGTGATCTCTTAAAAACATACCAGATCATAGAATTTTCTGGCATGAAACCCATCAGTGACTCCTCAGGACTCTCAGAATAAATACCCGCATCCTCAGTAAGGCCTTCAAGGTCCTGCACAGCCAGACCCTCTCCCCACCAGCCTCACTAGTCACATACTGAGCCGCTCTCCCTCTCACCTTCAGCTCCTTCTTCATTCTTCAGCTTCCTTCTTACTTTGTAAGAGCTTTGCACTACTGTTCCCTCTGCTGGGAATGCTCTCCATCATCCCCGCACCCTTCAGAGCTCACCTTGCTCACCTCCCAGACTGTTTCTGCTCTTTCCATTACACTCTCACCCAGCACTCACCCTGCACTTGTCCTGCATTTCCCATACCAAGTCTCTTAGCATGCTTATAATTATTTGATTATGCTGTTAATATTTCATATCTAGAGACCATGTCTGCCTTGTTCACTGCTCTATCACCAAGTGACTTGCACATAGTAGGCATTTTATGCTCTAACAACATTCTAGTAAATGGTTGACTTCTCCTATCGTAAATTAGCTTATCCCCACCACTCATTTCCTCTTCTCCCTTCACTGTCAAATTTCCTTAAAGACTGGTCTTTACTATCTGCCTCAGCTCCACCCCCATTCACTTCCCAACCCACTAAAATTTGGAGTCCTCGGGCACCACTCCAGTAAAACTGTTAGTGCCAAAGTTTGCCAATCAAAGCTCATGATGTTATGGGCTTTTTCTAGATTTACTCCTACTAAACATTTCTGTGACATTTGACACTATGGACAATTCCCTCCTGTTTCCTCTATGCAGAAAATGTAATGAGTAGCTCCTCTGCTCCTGGCCCTGTGATTAGAACAGGGTCCCCTCTCACATTGAGCCCAGTGAGAGAGTCAAATCAATGATCACAAATATGCAAGTACAGCTCTGTAAGTGCTACGAAGAAAAAACAAAGAGCCAGAAGAGTGTAAAAGGCAGAGACTCTGAAATTGCCCTCCTATTTCCCCTGACTGTGCTCTTTCTGCTTCCACAGCTGAGCTCTCCTCCAAGTGTCCCACAAACGCCTGCATGCCAGGGTTCCTTCCTTATCACACTGCCTTTCTCATGCACACTCTCTTCCTGTGCTTGGGGCCAAGAACTCCCAAATCTGTATCTTCAGGCTTAATTTTCCAAGCACCTCTTGGATATCTCCTGGATGTTCCCTAGGCACCTAAAACGGTGCATTCCGGAACAAATTCAATGTCTTTCCCCAGCCCTTCTTCTGCTGTTTCCTCTCTCACAAGTCACCTAAACCCCACAGCAATCAGGGAGTTGTCACAATTCTGCCTTCTAAGCATCTTGTAATTTAACTTGTTCTCCATACCCAGTGCCACTACTTTTGATCAGACATTCATCATCTTTCTCCTGCATTACTGCTGTGGCCTCCTCCCTGGACCCTCGCCTCCAAGCTCCCCCTATTCTGATCATTCGCTCTGCTGCCACCCACATTTAATGTGGTCATGTCGTTGCCCTGTTTAAAAGCCTCCAGTGCCTTTAAGATATAGTCCACATTTATTAGCTTCATAATCAGATCCTGCCTACCTCTCCTGTCTTATTCTTTTTCCATTCATTCATCCCACAAATATGCACTGAACACCTAGTATGTATCAGGCACTATTTTAGGCACTGGTGATAAAGCAGAAAACACTGCTATGTCTTTACCAAGCCCCACACCCAGGTGCTACACACACACATCTCTCTCTCTCTCTCTCTCTTTCGCACGCCCGCATGCACACACACACACACACACACACCTGGTTTCCAGCAACTTGAAATCTCTCATCATTTTCTACATGACCCATGTTCTTTTAGCCTTTCATATAATACCTCCAGTGGCTGAAATACTCTTTTCCTTCCTCTCAGACATATTTGCACTCCCTATAGACTCAACACTCACATTTAACCTCCATGAAGCCTGCAGGAATTCCTCAGGCAGATTTAGACATACTGCCTTCTTTCCAAGTCAGACCGCTTTGAACACACATCTTTCACATGTACTTCTTTTTTTACATGTCTGTCTCCATCATTAAACACTGAGTTCTTTGAGAGTGGGGTCCCATCTCCTTCCAGGGCATAGCTTCAACAAATTTTTACTAATCATACAAATTGAAAAATAAATGAACAAATATGTTCCACTACGTCTTTTAGAGGAACAGTCCACAAACTGTACCGTGCACTAGAATTCACTGGGCATCTTGTTTAAATGCCAATTCAGATGCAGTAGGTCTGGGGTGAGGCCTGAGACTCTGCATTTCTAACACACTCCCAGGGGATGCTGATGCAGCCAGACTAAGGACCACACTTTCAGGAGCAAGGCTTTAGGAGGTCGTGATCACAAACCCCAGAAAGTGAGGTTGATTGAGAACCATTTTGTGGCAATTAAACAAACAAACAGACAAACAAATGATAGTTCTACGCCACATCTTGTCAGTCACATCTGCATGATACCCTGACAGCAACCAACTTCCTGAAATACTGGAGGGAAACGGCATGGCCATTGCCGAATTGCCATAACCCTTCCCTAGTTGATCAGCCCACTCCGTGCTCTCCAGATCCTCTGAGAAGCCCTCACCCAGCTGGTTCACCAGCTTCCGCTTGTTGCAAAAATCCAAGCGTGTCTTTGTCTCCAACTCTGCAGATGGCTCCAGTGTGTCCCCTTGTCGCCTCTAGCGTGGACACAGGCTCCCATACTTCCCTGCCAAGGGTCGGTGGCACGGGACGGTGCGGTCCCTCTTGCACTCTCCCTGTTCTAAGGCAACAGCCCTGGCTGCCATTCAGGGCATCACTTTTCAAGCTGTCCTGCCTCATTGACAGAAGGCTTGGCACTGGCTGGCTGCTCTGTGGCCAGCTCACCTCTCCTCGTCCCAGCGTCCTCCACACTCTACCGGGAGCCTGCATGGACTCACAGGGGCCACCTGAAAGGTGATCCAAGTTTTAATATAAAATTTTCCTACCCTCAGAATTCTGAGATGCTACTGGGATTTATAAGTTGTTTCAAGGCTGTTTTCAAGACAAACCTATGGTATTTACGGAGATATATGGGCCTGTGTAAGCGCTGTGTGGTTCTTTATAGAAGGTGCAGTATAAATGTTCTTGTATTACTAGGAGGATTATATAAAAGATGTTAAAACATGTTTTGACCAACCAGTGGTATGGCCACAGAATATAATGTATCCATTGTCAAGAGATCCCCACCAGAGACCTCTGAAATCATACATTGATTGAGTCGTGCTGGACTTGAAACACATTGAAAATTTTCCAAATGGTAAAATATAAAATATACTCTTTCTTTTTTTTAGTATTTACCAGTTAAACACTAAAGTACTGTAGCTGGCTGAACTTTCACAGCAGTTTTTGTTCTACTTTTCCAAAAGCAGCCCAAAAGGGATTGTTTTCTTTTAATGCTTTGTTTTGTCTCTAAGAAAAAAAGAACCAACTTATTTTGAGCATTCTACTCCCCCCACCCCCGCCTATGCAATAACATCATAATGGCAGAATAATCGCTGTAAACAATGCCCTAGGGATTTAGTTGGCTACAGCAGGGGACTCTAAAAGCCAATTTCAGTGCTTTTCTTAACTACATCATTGCATTTTTGTCTGCAAGTGGATAAGAAGAGTCTCCTTTTAGAGCAGGTTGATGGAAAGTGCTAATTGTTGACACATTAGCTAATTGTTATGATTAGCCTCTGACTTTTTTTTAATTCTCAAAGTCAAGATCTCAACTGTGAAGTATGAAGATGCTTTATTACAACAATGCTATGAAAACATTCAAACAATGAGGGGCTAATCTTCAGAAGCGTTTCAATCCAGTGGCCTCTAGACAGCCCTGCCTTTAAAGAATAGACAACCATCAGGAAAAAAAAATATCCTGTTGCACCCACTCAGTATTTCAGACATAAGTGTTCTGGGTTATCATTAATGATCTGCGTTTACAAATTCACTATGTCTTTGGAAAGTTGAAGTAACTCCAAACCAAGTAAACCACATGCAAGCTGTAATGGTCTACAGACAATTGAGGCAGCTTGGAATCCACGATAATATGAACCTGTAAAGTACCAGACTTAGATGTTTCTCAGTTTTCTAAAAATCAACAAGGGATATTTGAAACTGGGGTCATTCTCAGCTATAGTTCAACTTGGAAAAACAACTAGGCATGAGTACTAAAATGTATGTGTTCTTTAATATTTAAAGAAAAGGAGGGAGAGGAAACCAAGCAAAGAAAGTAGCAAGAAACCAAATTGCAGGGTTCAATTCTTGGCTCTGGCCATTGAATGAGTCATTATTCTGTGCCTCATCCAGCGGACTTGTAAATGCAAGCAAATATTTACTATTTACTATAGGAATAACCTGGCTTCATATAAAAATATTATTTGACTGAATTTCAATTTTTAAAATTCAGACACATCTTAAGATCAATGCACAATTCTATCATGATAAAATGTAAAAAAAAAAAAATCTGAATAGACATTTTTCCAAAGAAACCATACAGATGGCCAACAGGCACATGAAAAGATGTTCAACAACACTAACCACCAGGGAAATGCAAATCAAAGCCGCAATGAAATATCACCCCATACCTGTCAGAATGGCTATCATCAAAAAGACAAGAGATAACAAGTGTTGGTGAGGATGCGGAGAAAAGGGAACCCTTGTGCACTGTTGGTGGGACTATAAATTGGTGCAGGCACTATGGAAAACAGTGTGGAGGTTCCTCAAAACATTAAAAATAGGTATATGATCCAGCAATTCCACTTCTGGGTACTATTTATCGGAAGAAAATGAAAACAATAATTCAAAAAGATGTTTATTACAGCATTGTTTACAATAACCATGATATGGAAACAACTTACATGTCCATCGGTGGATGAATGGATAAAGAAGATGTGAGATAGATAGATAGATAGATAGATAGATAGATAGATAGATAGATAGATGATAGATAGAGAATTCAGCCATAAAAAAAGAACGAAATTTGCCATTTACAACAACATGAATGGACCTTGAGGGTATTATGCTAAGTGAAATAAGTCAGACAAAGACAAGTACTGTATAACCTCCCTTATATATGGAATCTAAACCAAAAACCAAAAACAAGCTCTTAGATTCAGAGAACAGGTTGGTGATTGCAAAAAGAGCAGGGGGAGGGGGAGGTGTGAACTGTTGTGGGTTTTTTCAGTTTAAATAAATTGAAGAAAAAATTTTAAAACACCCAAAAAAATCATTTTCTGTGTCAACAAATCGAGAAAATACACTCTCCTTAAATTATTCTTGCTTATAATCTTCCCTAAATAAGATAATCCTATTTACAACCCATCCATTAGTCAAAATATTTACATTTTCTTCCTATGGTGATATTCATGTTAAACTTTAAGTATCTACATTCTTAAGAAAAATATTTATATCAGTTTTAAACAAGTCACACTTTATTTTGTACATAGTGTGACTATTCTCAGTGACTTAACTGGTTACTAACTAGTTAACACAGTTAGAGTTGTTTATAAGATTGAATGTGATAATAAGTTAATGTGGCTAAAGCAGCTTGGCACATAGTAAGCACCTAATAAATGTTAGCTACCATCATCATCATCAAAGTGACAAGTAACTGACCAAATAGTTAGACTTTCATTTCTAGAAAATGGTGTAGATGTCCCCACTTTAAGCAAGATGTAACACAGCATCGCGCAGGAAAGAAAGTATTACGAGTATGAGCTATGAAATTTTGAGAGGTAGCACATGACAAGTCAACACTTTACTGAACTTTTATTACATGGCAGGCACTCTGCTATGCGGCTAACAGTAGGACTTCGTCTACATACACAAAATGAGCTGAAGTCAAAAAACCAAAGAAAGAAAAAATAAAAACTTGAGTAGTCTCTCCTCGATTTAAATGCCCCAGGGATAGAATCTTCAGATTCTAAAGAGAAAGTGAGGTTAGAAAAACCAAAGGTAAGAGGGAAAACTTGGAAAAGACACATATGCAAGTTCTTATAAAGTTTTACCTTTACTAAACAAAAAAATTGTCAGTACACAAATCTACGAAAATCAACAGAATCTTTCTACCCTAAATATGTAATCATTAAATGAATAATTTCTCTTTCCTTTGCTCAAAACCTTTCAGGCCCTTTCTTCTCCACAATTTCAACCAGACATTTAAAAATTCACTTTGCATTGTTGCAAAGATTATAAGAAGAAGGCAACGTCTTTCCTTGTTCCAGTCCTCTATCTAACAGGAGTGCCATCTGGCTGAGACTCAGTACCAGCTCCCAAGTCTGTGCTAGAGACACAGCCTGAAAACGCCTCCTTTCCTCTTCCCTCACACCAATCTCCCACCGCCCACCCCGCTCACGGTCATCTTACCCAGGGTCTCATCACAAACCCCACCTCCAGCTCTATAAACCACTTGACTTTTAGCTTCTTTTCCCAATCTCCTATTTTTCTTTTTTAAGTTACCCTAGGAATTATTTGAAATTTACACTATATATATGGAGATTCTCATCGCAGTGAAAATGTGTCCAAAGTAAAGCATCAGGGCAAGGAAGCTCTAGGTTGAGGAGGGATTACTGTTTGTGAATTAAGTGCAGCTACTGTTTCAATGAAAAATGCATTATTGAACTGAGTCAATCATTTATCTTCTAGTTGAATTAAACTTGTTTTCCTACCAAAATACAGATCCATACTAACTTCTACGTGTGTCATTGCTATAACGTTTTTATTCCTAATTCTGTTAAAATGTTATACATAAGAAACTAGCTATATCTCACGATATATATATTCTTCTGCATTTTTGGCGATTCCATATAAGGACTGGCGTCCTTATAAGAGAAAGGAGGGAAGATTTGAGACCCAGAGACCCAGAGGGGGTGACAGAGGCAGAGACGGGGGTCATACAGTTCCAGGCTAAGGGACGGATGCCAAAGCTTGCCTGCAGCCAACAGAAGCTGAGAGAGAGGCATGGAACAGACGCTCCCTCAGAGCCTCCAGAGGGAACCAACCCTGCAAACACCTGGATTTTGGCCTCCAGAACTAGGAGAGAGGGAGTTTCTGTTGTTTTAGGCCACCAAGTCTGTGGTAATTTGTTAGGGCCATCTTAGGAAACGAATACGCTCATATTTAGGATTTACCTCCGGGTTGCTGTGAAGATAGAGGACACGATGGGAAGGCAGCTAGCACAGTGCCCGCTCAGTAAAAGCTAGCTCCTTCATTCACCCCTCTCCTCCTGGGCAGTGAGAAGGGGCGGGGGGTAGGTTTTCTGCTGCTGAGGACTCAGGCAGGCTACTGATCATCCTTATGGGGTGGGAGCTCTAGAAGGTCATCTCTGGGACTCCTACCTCGTTCCTCTTACTGGGAAGTGCCAGGCCTCTCTCTGATGACAAAATGTCAGTGCCAGCCTGTTTGGTGCAGGCTTTTCTTCCTGTCTGCCTCACTGCCTGTCTCTGCCTCTTGGTAGAGCTTCGTCCTTGCTTACTAAGCTGCCGATAGAGAAATAGGCTCTACAAGAACGGCTGGGCTGGACAGCAGGACCCTTGCTCTTATGGTCCCAGGTCATCACTGTCTCTCTGGATGACCACTACAGTCCCCACTGTGGCCTGACACATAAAACCAAAGATCCCGCAAATTCAACATCCTTTTCCCTTTGGGCTCATTTACTCTTCGTTGACTGTTTTCTTTGACGGAGAGGTCAATATCAAGGTCTTAGACCCTTTCCAACCCAGTTTCATTATCTTGTTTCTCCTTTTAGAGAAGACATATCACTTACTATTCTTTTTTTTAAATTTCCTCTGGAAGATGCATCATTTAATGCAGAGAAAAGTAAAAAAACAGACCTTGTTCAAGCCCTAGGTCACCTACTAACTAACAATATGACCACACACCAAAGCAAGACACACAAAAAAAAAATGGAAAATAACTTTTTAAATACTGTGAAATTGATTTTGGTAATTGAAAACCTACTTTGAAGTCATTTCTTTTTAGAATTCTACCTTTTTCTCAATTTAATTAATCAAGTAAGAACTTGTGTCCAAGTAGACACAGCCAGATTGCTAGGCAATGGTCTGTTTCCTCGCATTCCCCTAATCTGTGTGCAAAGTAAAGAAAAGCAGCAGATATACAAATAAATAAATCATATATCATATATGTCATATATATGTCTCATATATATTTCATATACATGCTTCATATACTGTGTGTGTGTGTGTGTATATATACACACCCCTATTTAATTCATTGGGATGCAATTAATGGATACAGAAAAGGCAAAGCATTTTTAGTTCCTTGGAAGACAAGCTTTAAAAATTAAGGTGGTATTAAAAGCGTCATTCTCCCCTTTGCAGAAAAGAATAAACCTTCTCTACTTTCTTCCTTGTTTTTTCCTTGATTCAGGTAGATGATCTGATAACTTGAGAGCCATACTGCAGTTATATGAAAAGGACAGCAGAGAAGTATCTCCCATGAATGCAGACATGTAGATGCAAGAGGAGACCAGGTTTATGTCCTGCTCGCTGCAGCACTCTCTCTAACATGAGTATAGTCAACTTTCAGCATTCAGGCCAAAGGAAAGGAGAAGAGAGAGGAAGCATTATTAATTAGACACTTTCATTACATGCTCTATTATAGATGCTCTACACGCATTACAGCACTTGATCCTCACAATAACTGTAAGAGGTGGATGCTATTATCTCCGTTTTACAAATGCGGTAACTGAGGCTTAGAAAGCTTAAATAATGCGGGGCATCCATAACTGAGAGATAAGTAAATAAAACTGACACCTCCCTCCTTATAACTTCCCCCACCCACTCGGAGAGGCACTCTCCGATATAGGAGATATCCTATAGGATATAGGAGCAACGAAGATATCCTATAGGATATAGGAGCAACGAAGAAAACTGGAGATGGTTGTTTAGATTTAGGTGACGAAACAGCCTTTAAGAGAGACAGCTTCAATGTCAGTACAGGAAAAAAAACTTCCTGTGCTTAAATGTGATTACAACATCATTTAAATCCACTGAAACTTATCCTGATATCAAAAGACATGCTTTGTGTACACCAGTTTTGAAAGCTTTGAAACCCTAGTCGTGAAGCAGCAGGTGTGGGCTGCCTTAAATCGTTCTGGAGGATACTCACACTCCCCCAGTGCCACTCCCTGTCCTGGATTTTCCTTGTGCCCTCTATTCTTCATCTGCTAGAGGCCCACTTAGGTGGGGGAAGGGAAAACACAGAAAAGATCACATGTCGTTTTTAAGATCAGTAAAGCCTAGAAGTTTTCCAGCATGGTTTTCTGAAACTAAGTGTTCTCATGAGAATCAATAGCTTCCATGCTGGCCCTTGTGGGCTTATTCATCCAACCCGTGGCTACCGACTGAGGAAGCCCTCTGGATGGAGTACAGTCTTGAAGCAGATTCAAAACTAGCATAAGAAATAACTTCTGCCTTTAGAGAGTTTGCAATCTAGTGCGCAGACACGTCACTCCATTAGAAAGCAATTACAATTTAACTCCCCCCATTCTGAAGTCTGTGCAGAGAAGAGAAATCGGTGTAGGCTGGAGATTGAGGGAAAATAGGAAGGAGGCGTGAAGCAGGAAGGGGATTTGGGATGGAGAAAAAGTAGGGTGCTGGGGGGACAACTGGTATTGAAGAACGAGCATACGATTAGTATAGTTGATATGCTGCGCAGAGAAGGAAATATCAAACAAAACCAGTAAATTCACAGAGTTGTTGCTCCTGGTTCTTTCCCAGGCCAGGATGCCCTGTTTACATCCTGTGCTTAACATCCTGTGTTTAACTCACCTCCACCTTGACAGGCTCCTGAGAAGAAAATCTCTGACATAGGACCGTTAAAGCCTCACTTTACTCTCTACAAACACATTTGCCTACTTTCACAGCTATTTACACAGAGAGTAAACAACCTTTTGCTTCAAGACGAAATGTAATTGTCACCTACTTCAGTGCAGTGAAACAGTGGTCGAAAGCTACTGGCAGAGGATGTCTATTAGACCTCCTAGTGAAGGAACAGAAACAGGCTGCCCCAAGGCAAGAAGCTCAAGATGGGTCCTGGTAAATTTCTGCATGCTACCTAGGAAAGTGCCATCTGCTTGTCCTTAAAAAATATACATTTCAGTAGGCAATAACTGAACAAAATCCTTGGAAACTTGCTTCTTAAACCCGAGATCTGTGGATACAATCATACATACAATTCGCCACAGCTCACAAAATTTTATGACTACATAGACCCTGAACCAAAACAAGGGGGTAATTCTGTGAAAAGGAAAGTTTCCACCAGATTCTTGGCATGAAAAACAAATGTAGACTCTATAAATGAGAGATAGCTTTCTTTTTCTTTTTAAATTATGTCTGTGATGGAGTAGAAGGCCACCATCCATCACGGAACTAGTTGACAATTGGTTACACTCAAATCATCCCCTCACTAGGGATTTTCTTGGTCTTGTACATCTTGGCTTCCTACCCAATGTCTACCTCATCATGCTCCCTCCTGCCCTCTGGTCCTGACACATATAATAGCCCAGTAAGAGTCTTCCCTAAAAACTTGATGGTGGTGGCCACATGAGAAGAAGAATAACAATCTATACTTTTTTTTTAAAAGGGTGGGGGAGTCAATTTTGAAATGCCACAAACTTTTATCAACTCCTTCAAGTCAGAAACTATGACTCATCTGTCTTGGTTTATGCAGCGTTCATCACAGTAGCTGAGACACAGGCTCTCAAAAGTTTGTAAACAACAGCAAGTCTTTACCATGAATGGTGAGTTCAAATGATTCCTCTTTCACTTTCAATTTAAAAAGATCAAATTGATCACCAAATATTGTATCTTAAATATCTGGGAATGCTTGAGCCACTTGGAAAAGAGTTTGGCAGTTTTTCAAAAAGTTAAACCTAGAATTACTATATGACCCAACAATTCCACTCCTAGGTACATAGCCAAGAGAATTGAAACCAGATGCCCACACAAAACTCATTCACAAATGTTCATAGCAGCATTATTTATGATAGCCAAAAAATGGAAACAACCTAAATGTCCATCAACTGATGAATGGATAAACAAAATGTGGTGTATCCATGCAATGGAAAATTATTCAGCCATGAAATGCAATGAGGTTCTGATACATGCCACAATATGAATGAACCTTGAAAGCACCATGCTATGTAAAAGAAGCTAGACTCAAAAGGCCACATACAGTATGATTAGATTTTATTTGGAATGTCCAGAATAGGAGAATCCATAAAGACAGAAAGTAGATTAGTGGTTGCCAGGAGCTAAGGGAAGAGAGAACAGGAAGTGACTGCTAATAGTTATGGGGTTTCTTTTGGGAGAGGAAATGTTCTGAAATCAGATAGTGGTGATGGTTGGACAACCTTGTGACTATACTAAAAACCACTGAATTGTATACTTTAAAAGGGCGAATTTTATGAGATGTCAATTATATCGCAATAAAAAAATATTTGGAAAACCTCTTGGTGAAGAAACTATAGTTAGGATTTATGTTTAGTTCTTTAGGTGTGATGAAAACTATTAATATTCCATGTATTATTTCTTTGTCAATAAATATTAGACAGCATATCAGAATTCTTCATATACTTACAATAGAAACCTGAAAGTTCTTTAAACATTTGTTATATTACATTAAAGTAGCAATCATACTAATAATGACTAATGTTTACTGAATGCTTACTAGGTACCAAGCACTAGTCTAAGTACTGTACATGTATTAACGCTTAAAAGAGTTAAAAGAACAACTTTATAAGGTGAGTGCTATTCTTATCCCCATTTTATATAGGAAAGTGAGACACAGAGAGATTATCCAAGGTCACACAGCCAGCTGATGGTGGAGCCAGGATCCAAGCCCAGGCAGCCTGGTCCAGAGCTGGCACCCATAACCACCATTCAATTCCACCTTTAATGAAAAGGAAAAGGATTAGCGTTGTAGAAAGAGTGCCGGATACGTCACTGCAGGGCCTAATCTGGAGATTTGGTCTAAACTGTGCCACAGGCAAGCTCTGCAAGCCTGGGGCCCCTTGGCCTGCTTCTTCTGACCTCTAAAGTGAGCGTCTGGGGTAGCACCATCTCCAAGTCCCCAACCACTCAAGACTCTGCCACTAAGTCAATGGCAAACCAAGACATATTCAGAGGTAGATATTCAATCATTTAGCATACTGTGCACATCAGGAAATTTGAACTCATAATATTCTGTAGAAAACAACTAGGAATTTTAAAATTAAACCCCCTGAAAAGACCTCAGGGTCTAAGGGACAAGGTTGGCTAGCAGGCACTTTTTTTTAATGCAAAAAATGGAAATTCTGTTACTCTCCCTTATAATCAAGAAATCATTCATTACATTTTTTTCTTCCTGAAATTTAATTCCATGATATCACATTCAATCCTCAACAAATAAATACGGAAAGCCTCCTGTGTGCCAGGTGTTTCTGAGGCACTAAGGACACAATAAGAAATAAGGCCGAAAAAGGGATCCAGCTCATTTTTAAAGGGGAGGGGGGAGATAATAAGCAAGCCAACAGATCCATAAACAAGATAATGTCAGATAGTGATAAGTTCTATGAAGAAAATAAAAGCAGGGTGATATGATGGTAATTGGTTGCTTTATTTTATTTTTTTTAATTTAAGATCTGGTCTCTTAGCAACTTTGAAGTACATAGCTCAGTATTGTTAACTATAGTCACTATGTTGTGCATTAGATCTCCAGAACTTCTATATCTTCTAACTGCAATGTTGTACATTTTGGCCAATATCTCCCCAATTCCCACACCTCCCTGCCTCTGATTGACTATCATTATACCGTTTCTATGAGTTCAGCTTTTTTAGATTCCACGTATAAGTGATATCATACAGTATTTGTTTTTCTCTGTCTGATTTATCTCACTTAGCATAAAACCCTCAAGGTCCATCTATGTTGTTCCAAATGGCAGGATTTCCTTCTTTGTCATGGTTGAATAATACTTGACTATATATATATATATATATATATATATATATATATATATATACATACACACCACATATTATTTGCCCATTCATTTGTTGACAGAAAGTAATTGGATTCTTTAACATCCAATAAAACCTTAGGTATCATAGAGCAGAGATTTTGGTCTATTTCGTCCATTTTATCCAAGTGCCTAGAAGAACACTCAATAAATACTGAATGAATGAATGAGCAAATGAACAAACTAATGAACAAACAATGAGTAAATGGTGCTTTCCACATTGTAGCAAAGACTGCTAGCTAACCACTAAGGCAGTTTATACTTTTTCTGTGCTCCTGGACTACACTAATATTTATTAGTTTGCTAGGGCTACCATAACAAAATAACTCAGACTGAGTGGCCTAAACAACAGAAATTTATTTTCTCACAGTTCTGGGGGCTAGACGTCCAAGACGGAGGTGTCTGCAGGTGTGATTTCTCCTGAGGCCTCTCTTCTTGGCTTGCAGACGGCAGCCTTCTTGCTGTGTCCTTACATGGCCTTTCCTCTGTGTGCATGCACATCCCTATTGTCGCTTTGTGTGTCCTAATATCTTCTTATAAGGACACAGACAGACTGAATTAGGGTCCACCCTAACAGATTCCTCTTAACTTAATTACGTCTTAAAGGCCCTGTCTCCACATAGAGTCACATTCTGAGGTATTGAGGGGTAGGACTTCAACATATGAATTTGGGGAGTCACAATTCCATCCATCACTCTACATTTCCCAGCCTTTATTGCAGATAGGTAGAAACCAGTGACATGGCTGCAGTCAGTGGAATCTGAGCAGATCTGACCATAAAACCTCCTGACCTGATCCATAAAAACCTCCACACATAATCCTCCATGCTGTTTCTCCATCTGTTGGCAGGATATTGACCCATAAGATGACACTGGAAGCTACAAGGTAAAGACGACAAAGCCTCCAGTAGCCTGGGTCCCTGAAAATGATGGAGCAGAATCTCCCCTGGCACCACTGACAGAGGCGTACACTGGACTACTACATGAGAGAAAAATAGACATATGCTGAGACATGTTTATTATAGCAGTGAGCCTATCTTAACCAACACAGCCTCCACTACATCTTCAAGTCTCTTTAGTCTTCCCTAATAACTTTCTGTTATTCAAGCAAAAGTGTCCTTTTTTTAAGATTTCCTGCAGGATTATGACTTCAGTCATTTCTTTTGGTACTCCTCTCTTCCTAATCTCTTTACTCTCATCCTAAAATATAGAGCCCTAAAGCAGACAGAGGCCTCTTAGAGCAAGTTTTCATGGTAACACATTGGCACATCACAGACTGAGGTCTTAAACGTACTATGTATCCTGAGATAATACAAAGACACAAAAACTGGAGTTTCCCAATATTCTTAGACCCATGGTTCAACCTCACAAAAAAAAAATTAGCCTTTATGGGCCAACTCAGAATTGCCAGCTGCTGCTGTGGTTCATAGGCTAAAAATAACAGGGCACCAAGGAGCAGCTTGCCAGGCCAAATCTGGGCTGCACTGCTCCCTGGCCCAGGAACAACAAACAAGGTGAAGGAGGTAGTGGGGGGAGGGACCATTCTTCGCTGCAGTGATCGCAAGAGCAATGGGGAATCGAAAAATAAACATTGGTTGACTCCAGTGCCCTTGAACAAGTATGCAAAGTCACTGAATAACAGAGCCAGCTAATCTAAATGCCAATCTAAACTTCTCCATCTGAGCTGCTAATGCAGGTGGCCAGAACTTTAACTTCTAAATGAATTTACCAGAAGAAGTATGATGATTTTATATCATTTATATCAGTAACAGATGCATCTGACCAATTCTAAAACGTGTAGGTTTTCTTTTAGAGCCCAGAAATATAACTCAGAGCTTGAGTGATGAAATACAAGCCTCAGTCTGACTATTCCTTTCTTCATTCCTTCCTTCCTTCATTCGTCCATTTATTCAACATCATTATTCATGCCTAATAAGTGCCACGCACTCTGCTGATGACTAGAGATGAATTAACTAGTAAAATCCAATTTTTTCCCTCAAGGACTTCACAATCTTGGATTTGGGGGGAGGAACTGAGAGGAAAGCACAAATAAAAATGTGATCATCATTATATTGGCATTACGGCAAGGTACTCTAGGAACACAGAGAAGGAAATGATCAGTGGAAAATGGAGATGCAAATGAATATACTGGCAAGACCCCTGAATAAGTGTCTACTACATAGACGTCATTTGCACTTTGTTCGAAAAAAAGCTTTTATCCAGTTGGGGGTGTAACAAGTAAAATAACTGCACTGCAGACTAAAAAGTACAAAAGAAAAATCAAGTCTCGGAGTCACAGGAGGAAGTCCTGGACATGCTCGCTGGCCCTCCTGACCTGGACTCCTGCCTGTGTCCCTAATTCTGTCCAGAGAATGAAGCCAAGCCACTGCCCGTCTTGCTGCCATGTATCATACCCTGCGGGACCTTACGGGAGCAAAATTAGAGGGAGGGCTGCTGCTGACGATAGAAGAAACCTGAAAACAATGACTTATATTGGCTTCTGACCCAGTTTTATTTCCTAAGAAAGTGTCACCCAAGTTTCTGGAGCACTATTTTTCTCTAGTTTCGTCCAGCTTTCCCCAGCTAAATCGGGTCCCAAGATCCTCACTGAAGCACAAAAACACAAATCCCTTCATGTGGCCCCTCTTCTGGGATATCTGATCCCGGGCTCCATGAATAGACTTCAATATGTTGGATCACATTGTATGGACACAATTCATCGCTATCTCCTCTCAACTACACAGCCAGCATCTTCACCCTGGCTGGTTGGCATTTCCAATTCACTGGGGTTTGAATGACCTCTGAAAATAGTGGGCTGTTTTTAAAAGAAAATAAAATGAGAGACTAAGTCATGAACATCAGTGGCCTAAACCATATACGCTATTTGCTGGTTTTAATCTTTCAACCAGACTTACTCAAAGCAAGTATCTTTTACAATTGGGCAAATGAGAATGAGAATTATAGATGTAATTATTTTGGGTTAGTGAAACGACAAATTCTCCAAACTCCCTTCAGAGCAGTGACCCTGTCCCAGATTGAGAATGTCATGTTCATGAATGTCTTTTCTCCTTGTCACCTTCCTCAGATGGTCAATTAAAGCTACTAGTGCTTTCTCCTATGACAAGGACCCGTATCCAGTGGGAACTGGACTGAAGCCAACACATTAATTTCATGTAATTCAGCTGAATGATTTTATTTCCTCCCAAAGCTGACCCAGGGCTCACAGCCAGTGGATGGTGGCAGTGATGATGGTGTTTCCAATAAGACCCTCCACTGGCCTCCTGGATTCGGGCTACGACAGATCCTCAAATGACTTTGCTGGAGGTGAACTGAAGGTGAGTTAAAGTTCCTATAATGAAAATAGTTCAAGCAGATCTTCAGAATCTCTTGAGGCACGGGATAACTAAACAAAATTAGCATCATGAAAGGGATAATTGTAGCCAGACTCTAAGGTAGCCCCAGTGATCCCCGCTTCCTGGCCTTCACGCCCTGGTAGAATCCCCTCTTGTTGAGTGTGGGCTGCACTCCAGGACTCGCTTCGAACAAGGAGAATAAGGAGAAGTGAGACTGTGTAAGTCAGAGACAAGGTCGTAACAGGCAGCGTGTGCCACCTCCCTCACTCCCTCTGGGGGAAGCCGGTGAACAACCCCAAGGAAAGGACCAAGTGGCAAGGACCTGAGGGCCCCTGCACAGTCTCCATGATGAGCTTGTAAACAGATGTTCCCCAGCCTTCAGATGACTGCAGCCCAGGGCAGCTTTTGACTGCAACCTCCTGACGGACCCTGAGCCAGAACTACCCTGCCATGTCCCACAGGATCTAGAAGAGATAACAAGTGTTTGCTGTTTAAAGGTGCTAAATGTGGGGGAAATACTGTTACAATAATTAATGGAATATTATTAATTAGCAGTAATTAATACAGGGGCTAAAACCTCTCCACCTCCAAACAGTGGTGTGCCGGGTGCTAAGAACATGCCCACACTTGTGCAGTTACCTCCCCCGCGGGTCTCTCGAGCCCGAAGTGCCTGAAGTGTACGCAGTTACTCACAGAGCACACATTGAGTGCCCTCTGTGTGCAGTCAGGACACCAAGGGTTTCCCTTCTGAAAACCTTATTTTCCTTCGCCCTCAGAACCAGCCAGTTTCCTCGTCGAAAACAGTTTTCAAGGCCGCTAAAAATGGAGGCCAACCGTTGAACCCCAATCGCAGCTAGGAGTCTGATGTCTCCCCTTAGGAAGGAAAAACAGGGGCCGAAGTGGAGCTTCATGGAATGTGGTCACCCTTGCTCCAGTTCCCCCTAAGTTTAAATAGCAGCATTCCACCCTGCCCTCTTAAAATTAAGTGCTCTCACAAAGCAGACACTGGAGCATAAAATACCTTCTTACTTCATCAATTTGAATAGCAGAGATTTGCCTTAAAGGGCCAGGCAACCTGAAACTTTTCAGCCAAAACAAGGCACCAGATTACTGGAAGCAGATGATATTTCATGGTGGACCTCAGGTATATTGTCCTTACCATCAGGGATTCTCACAGGATTAGCAGTAAGTAGTGCCTATTATTATATTAATGATAAACCATTTGCATGTTATTAACATTTCATCCAGGTAGGGCTAATCCCTCAGTTTATTTTATTTGTTTAACAGCCAACAGGTTCCTTATTCACTGAAGTAAAAGACAGGAAACTCAGACTTTTTCTTCAATCCAGTCAGCCGAGCCAAATGCTTATATATATATATTTTTCCCACCATTATTCCCATCATGCAGCTTATAGGACAATATACTATTTTTGACATAAAAATATTAAACAGGAAAGCTTTCAATTAGTCAAATGTAAAAACAAAGAGACATATACCTAAGGCTTGCCTTGGCTATTGTGAAATGAAGTCATAAGCTGGTCATATAAACACACATTTTCAATAACAGAATTTTTTAAAGATGTTTTTAAATTAATTCATACCATTGTTGATTCCACGTGTGCCATTTGTAATTTAACATCGGAAGATAATCACTCCAAATGGTTCTCCCTGCTATGATTCACCACGGTGAACGATTCTGCCCCTCACAGCAAATCAGAGAATGATTTGGAATGGCTTATTTTCCTGCTCCAATAAACTATGACTAGGCATTCAGCAGATTTTTCTTTTGTTTCTTATTATTTTGCAGAGTCGAGAAAAATATGAAAAATAAAAGAAATAACTGAATGGGCCACTGCTTTCAAAACTTATTTAGTCTTGCTCATTTATGTCAACCCTGTTATAATTCACCTCCATTCTCCCGTTTTTCTGATGGGTTTTCCATGTAATGGAACCCTTACCACTAGACGTTCCTTCTCTTTTGGATCTCAAGGCACGGTTTACCTTTTCACATAAAACTCTAAGTAAGTGCCCACTGCTAAAATGGATGTGTGTGATAAAACTGAAGTATTTCATTGGCTTTTTATTCTGGAAATAATTGGCAGAAATCTCCTTTGTGGCAATAATTTTGTATCATTAAATCTATCCAGTAAGTATCTCAACACCCACTTAGCCATTCTGGGTCCCAGCCCAGAAAGTTGACTTACATGAAATAACAATGAGGCCCTTTGACAGTTTTCAACATACCGCTTTGATTAACAGATTTTTTAATTGTATGCTTTTCCTAATTTAGTAGTCTAAAGTTATTGACTACTAAGAAACAGCTACTACAATCCCTTTCTCCTCCTACTCTCATCCTTCGAACTCCAGGAATCATCCGTAAGAAGCATTTAACTTGCCAATGCTTAAACCTAGGGGGAAAAGCATCCAGTGTCCCTCCCAACCTAAACTTCCAGGAAAAAAAATAGTGAATGACAGACCCAGTCATTTTTCATGCCAATGTAGAGAGGTATTGATATCCTACAATCCTGTCTCTTTCCAAAGCATCCCTCTGTCTCTCTCTCTCTCTCTCTCTCTCCCCTTCTCCCTCTCCCTCTCTCTACACACACACACAAGCATATTACCTAGAGTTTCCAAAGCTAGGAATGCCAATATCCCACCCACGGGAGCTAAGTTAGGAAGCAAAAAGACACTGTATTGTCTAAGCTGGAGTTACATAAGGTACATTTTGCATAGAAATAATGTTATAAATGAAGACTATCAGCTTATCTAATTAACTGGCATCACCTTCCATATGCCCTCCGTTCCGTAGGGTAAAGATATGAATAGACTAGTGGGCTCCAAACTGTTTTGGTCAAATAATAAATTGTTTTTAATTATGAGCATATCCATCATTTTATATATAGATATAGATATCAATCTAGATAATCCACTGTGATGTGTACTCACAAAAATAAAAGTAGGAGAAGAAATATATACATAGACATTCTAGTATATGCCTGCTACACCCCAGCAGATCACCTGCACATCTCCTGGGATTTACACTCCCCACTTTGAAGTCCCAGTGTTTTTCATACAGGATAATCTGACCCTTCTATCCTGCCCCAACGCCAAAGAGTAAATCATATAAACATAAAAGCCCATCCAAGCAGTGAGGAGATGCCCATGTTCTTTCTATAAGACTATCAGCTAGTCAAGGCAGCACTTCTTCCTTTAGATAATCTCTATACTTGTATATCCAATTTCAGATCCTAAAATAAACAGACCACTTTCCTTTATCAGTGTTTAAGAATCAGTAAAAATTCATTTATAAGTTTTAACCTTGTAAGCATTAAGCTTCAGCCCTGGGAAATTCTCTTTTTTTTTCAAAGTCAAATTGTTGCAAAAGCAGAATAGAAAATGTCTGTAATGAGTGGTGCTTTGGGTCAGGAAGGTGGCTGGAAAAACCAAAGTCTTGTGAGTTTTGCTTCTGCCAAGGAAGGTGAGTCAGACACTTAGCTGGGCTCCCTTGAGTCTTCTTAAACCCTGTTTTCTTTAGATTGTCAGCACTGATTAAATCATATTTTCGCAATGCATTTTACTTTTTAAAAATGCATATCCTCTTTGACCTAGTAACCTGACTCCTGCAAATCTATTCTAAGAAAATAATTTAAAATATCAAAAACTTTTTAGGCATAAGTATTCATCATAATGTTATTTATAAAATGGGAAAATAAAAAGCAACTTGAAAGTCCAACAATAAGGAAATGACAGATACACTCAATGATATATCATGCATCTACTTAAATCGATGGCTACAAAAGCCATATAACCACATCAAAAAAAAAGCTTATGATAATTAACTGAGAAATTCAGAATATAAGCTGCATATACACTGTACTTATAACTACATAAAAATATCATAGGAAAAAAAAACAGGCTAGCAGTAAATAGGACAAAATGAATCAACATTTTGGTTAGGGGTAGTGAAATTACTGGTGACTTCTTTATTTTCTATATTTTTCAGTATTCTCTGGTGTGGGTATATTATTTTTTATAATAAAAGAGGGGTTTTCTAAAAACCATCAAATAATTTATAAAGAATCCCCACAAATAAGAAAAATACAAATGACTCTAATTTTTGAAAAGGAAAATAATAGTACAGATAATTCAGAAAAAGAATCCCAAATAGCAATAAAATGAAAAAATGTTCAGTCTTCCCTAGTCATCACAGAAAATTAAAGTAAGATAACAAAACATAATTGTATATCATAATAGTAACAAAAATGTAAGTTGTATACATTTTCTTGTGAGGATGTGTGAATGTTAGAACTTTCATACATAACTGATAAAGTAAAAATTGATACAATCACTTTAAAGAGCAACTTGAAAACATCTAATAAAACTGAAAAATGTGATATATATTTAACCTACATGCAGGAACATGAAAATTGCAATAATGTTCATCGTGGCATTGTTCATAATAGCGAAAAATTAAAAAGAACTTACATTTCCATCAAAGAGGAAATAAATAAATTGTGCTACTTTCATATGACAGGATATTATAAAGCAATAAAAATGAATGGATTTGACCTATCTGGAACATCATAGATAAATCACAAAAGCATAATATTGGGTGAGGAAAGGAGCTCAGGATAATATAAACAGTTGGTTCCATTTAAATAAACTTTTAAGACATGCAAAACAATGGTATATTATAGCCACATACAGGGCAGCAATAGTATGAAAACATGCATGGGATAGCTAAATACCAAATTCAACACAATGACAACGCTGGAGAGAAAGAGAAATGAATAGGGTGGGGGTATGGTATTCCAGAAAAACCTCATTTTAATCCACAATGAATTTTTTTAAAAAAAAGAAGCACTTGATGCATGATTAGCAAAGCATTATTAGAGACAACTGGATGCATATCTACAGGTACATAGGTATCCATCATTATCCTGTCTTTTTTTTGCTTAATATTTAACATAAAACATTGTAAAGAAACAATGAGCACCTAAAACTGACTCTTCATTCAAAAGAATGAGAGAGAACTGCCTTGCAAGGGTCCAAAATCTTAGTTCTAAAGAAAATAAGCAGAGCTTGGAGTCAACATAGATTCAGACCATGATCCAGCTAAGGAAAGCCACATGCATGCTCTTGGGTGCTGCTTCTGCCTGCTCTGTGGTGTCAGGCATGGCATGGAAGCAACCTAAATGTCCATTGACAGATGAATGTGGTACACATATCCAGTGGAATATTACTCAACCATAAAAAATAATGAAATAATGCCATTTGCAGCAACATGGATGGACCTAGATATTAGGTCTGAAACTAACACAACATTGTAAGTCAACTATATTTCAGTAAAAATTAAAAATAAAATTTTTAAAAAAGAAATGTTGCTTCTGCCTTTGTATGTGGTTGGAGAAGAGGGCAGGGGACGACCCACCAGAAAAGATTGTAGTTAACTGTGCTGGGGGAGTTCATTCTCAAAAACACTAATGCCATTTAAAGTGCTTCAGCCACATGTGTTGCTGTTTAGCTGTGTAGCACCATGAATCTGGTGCTTTAACCTCCCTGCATGCCTGAAGATACTGACTTGTCCAACCCAGAGAGGGTTGGAGACTCTCAATGTTTCCAGAAACCCCAAAGTTGTCCATAGAGGAGCTGCGTTTGGAGAGACCAGGCGCTTTAATGTCCCAGAAAGACCTCCTTCCACACCCTGGGAGCTGTGCTTATCTCACAGGCCTGCAGTTAAGGAAGAAGAAATGATTGCTTTGAAAGGGGCCAAATTCTAAGTCCCTGCCTGTTCTTAGAGGCAATTGATTATTCTTTTGTTCCACCAGAGGGGGCACCCTGGCAGATAAACCAGAATCTGAAGGTAACCAGCACAGAAGTCATCACCTGCACAACAGCCCTGACCTGGCAGATGGCTCTGGCAATCGGGCGAGCCGGCCCGGTGGATGACCAGGTTGGCAATGCCAACCCCACCTGCTCAGGACACTACTGCCACGTGCAACAGCAACCGGCCGCTCTGTCTACAAACATCAAAGCAGCAGGTGATCCATTCAAACTAACAATCTGAGTAATAGAAGATTGAGGTATTGACATATCCCATGCTTTGATCTACCACTCCCTTGAAAACATCTTTTGAGAACAAGTAGCCCAAAACTGGTCGGGGCAAATTAGTCCAAAATGGGTATTGTCTGACCTCTTGGTCATCGAGTCTGCATCTGGAGGCACATTTGGAACGTGGAGCAAATCACACTGAAAGATTGTGCCCCCTCCTTCCTGAATATTTCAGGAGCTGTTCAGAATTCAGCCTGCAAGTCATGTTTCATTCAGGGTGGTTGATTAGTTCCAGTGTGGAGGGTACTGGACAGGACAATGAGTGGACAACAGACAGTGATTCATAGATTCCTCTGCTAAGAGTCGCAGGTGGTTTTAGGATAGAAAGAAAAGGAGGCTTAGTCAGTTCTCAAATCTGTCCTCCTGTCATAAGATTAACCACAATTACTCGAAGTTATCGTCGTCATTCTCAGAAATGTCAAGTGCAGATGCTCTTCTGGGCATTCAGATGCTTCTCCCTCTTTCAATCTCCCTCCTCTCTTTGGAGTGGCCCAGAAAAACAACAGACTGGCCACGAGCCCCAAAATCAACGTTGTTCACTTACAATTGGTTACCATAATGCACTAAAATGTCTTATCTGGAATGAGCTCTTTAAATATTTCAAAGAAAAAGAAATGTAGCTTTTTCCAATAAAAGGAAGTAACTGGTAGCATTAGAAAAATTGAAGAAAAGCTGGGGAGTGAAGTGCAGTGATGCCGGCCATGAGGTGCTTAACTTTTTAAAAAAAAAAAAAAAAGCTGATTTCAATTGCTAAGGCAAGCCAAATGTACAAGAAATCTACTTGTGTGCATGGAACAGAATGTTACATACATAAAACAGCCAAGACTAACCAACATTTGAGAGTTAAACATTAAGAGAACAAAATTGTTGAGCTTAATTTCCTAGTCTGTATTTACCTAAAATTAACTTAGTAAAGAATTAGAATAGAGGAAAAAACAGTTAAAATTCTGTTAAAGAAAAACAATGCACATATGCTTATTAGGATAGAAAATTATCCCAATAAGCATATTTATATTGGGACATAAAACTAATATATATATATATATATATATATATATATATATATATATATATATATATATATATCTCACATGTAAATAAGCTATATATGTGAGAAATATGTTCCCAAACTCTATTATATATTTAAATTCCATAATCCAGGTTTCCACGGTAGGTCTTAGGTTAGCCAAATGGCGACAACAATAATTCAGGTGCCCCCCAAAAATACTTTAGCAAGAGCTGCAAGAGCTACAAAAAGAGTATTGCCCAAGTAAGTCAAACAAAACAAGTTTTCTATTTGAATTATCGTATTCATTGCCAAATACTCCATTTTTTTCCTCTGAAGACTAAAAGGTTTGATATAATAAGGTTTAGTATAAAGAACTCTCGGGAATTCCCTGGAGGTCCAGCAGTTAGGACTCTGCACTTTCACTGCTGAAGGAACAGGTTCGATCCCTGGTCAGGCAACTAAGATCCCGAAAGCCACACGGTGAGGCAAAAAAAAAAACTCTCTCCACTACATCTGAATTTCACCTCATTTAAAAACCATCGCACTTCAGGTGTCCAAACCATGGAAGTGATACCTGGACACACACACACACACACACACACACACACAGCCCACCCCACCCCAGTCTCAGGGGAACGTTCACCTAAAGACCTCTCTGTTTAGGCAGGCGTACTCTGCTAGAAAGGAATATTAAAGAGAACTTTGAAGAAGATCGGAACAGGAGAATGCGTGGAGCAAAGGAAACGTATTGAAATCCTTTATGTGCCTCTCTTTTAAGCGCCTCTCTTTTAAGCTTCGTGTCATACCATTCTTACAACAATCCAGGAGGTACACGCAATTGTCCCCATTGAACAGAGGAAGAAGTGGAGCTAAGCTGGGCTAAGTGGGACCCAGAGGTTACACGGTGAGGCAGGGGAGACAGCGTTTGAGCTCTTGGCAGGTAGGACCACCCTTCCCTTCTGAACACCTGTGCATGCGGTCTGAGGGGTGGCAAGGATGAGGGGTCAGCCCAGGCTGGGGTGAAGTGAGTAATTTCATCACTCAGATCGCCTGTAGCTCCGTCTGCCCGCTCTCCTTCGGTACTGTCCTCTTCTCACCATTCTCTCTCCCCAGCTCCAGCCCCCTGTCCACCAGGGGTTTGTTCTTCCAACCTGGCAGCCAGCCTTGACAGGGCCTGAGGCTGCTTACTCCTTACCCCACTTCCTGAGGGAGCTGGTAGCCGTGAAAACAGTGGCCCAACGTCAGAGCTGTGGACCAGCCATGGCTTGCTTTTTGGGATTATCCAGGCGCTGAGGACTCCCAGTTCCCCACTGACAATGTTGCTCCAAAATTCCACCAATTTGCAGGTGAGCACTGGGAATGGAGCTTCAGATGGGTCCCGTGGGTCGGGGACTCTTGCATTGCTTTCTTATGCGGGTTTTACGCAGAGGGTTGGAATATAGTTATTAGAAATATCAGTAAAGTGTTGTGTTCCCTAACATGGGAAGGGAAGACTCAGGGAGATTTGGTAGCCCCTGGCACGCATGCCACAGGTAGCCTGAGGAAGGGTTTTAAGAGGGAAAGACACCAAGACTGTGGAAGGAGGTATCCGGGCGTGTCCCTGGTGGCAGAGCCTGAACACCATGCAGCTTCTACCACAGGGTCCTGCACGGCACCTCTCCCCTGCTGGGAGCTTCAGGGAGCACTTTCTCACGTGCCCCTTCTGAGTATCAGCCCGGTTTTAAAATAATAATAATAATAATAATAGCAAAAACTACAACCACAGTTTGCTGATAGCTACTCATTGCCCGGTACCATGCCAGGTTCTTTACCTATTCCAACCCACATCAGTGGTATTGTTATTGCCCCCATTTTGCAGATGAGAATATGGGATGGAGGTTTAATAACCTGTCTGAGCCTCAGCCAGCGAAAAGAGTCAATCTGGATTCCACGCCACCATGCACCAGCCCACAGGTCACCCTGGCTGCTCAGGAGGATGGACCCAGGTTGCTGCCATGGTCCACCTTCTTACCAGCTTTTGATCTCAGTGGAAAGTTACTTGGATTCCAAATCCCCCTACATCCCCTCCCCTTGGCAACCTACGCAGGAATGAATACATGAAAACCTGGCCAATCACTCTTCCTAGGTACAACTTCTATACCACGAGTTTCTTAGGTTTTCATCCAACATGGTAGGGAAAAAGGACTTAAACCCTAAGTCACATTAGAAGCTGGCTCTGCCTTCTCATCCTGGCCTGCCCTGAAATCAGCTAAACTTCTCTGGACTCAGTTTCCACATATTCGACACGGGTCAGAGTGGGCCTCTCATCTCCTAGTATGCAGCTGTGTCTTGTGTCTCTGCCTCAGTTTTCAGGTTCATTTGGCGATGAGGATGAATAGAGTCAAAATGCCAACCAAGCTTGGACCACTTTTCAGAGATACAGACACTAAAAAAAAGTGCCACTGGGATCCTTACAGTGCTCAAATACTTCACAAATCCTAGAAACATACATCTGGAAAGAATCTCAGGAAAAGTTCTAGTCAACCCTTCATTTTCCATAAACTGAGGCTCAGAGAACACCCTGGCCATTTCCCAGCACGTGGCCCCGCCCCTGCAGGTAGCGTATAGCAGAACTTGGATTCAAATCGAAGGCTCTCTTAATCCAAAATTCCCATGTCAAACTGCACATATCATCTCCTCTGATTTTGTTATTTTAGCCATTAAAATGTTCACATTTGGTAATATTGTCCTGAATAGCAGAAAGTGGGGAATAAAGCAACCCAATCTTCTCGGAATGTCAGATACAGGAAGACCCTTGAAAATCATCATTAATAAAGAAATTGAGGCGCATGAATATGAAAATGTTTTCCTAGTAAAGTCCAACTAGCTGATGGCAGGCAGAGGCTGCAATTCTTCTGCAGACTCTCAGCCCAGGGCTCTTTTCATGACGCCCTGATGAAAATGGCAGAGAGGTGGCCATTTGGTCTTGTTTTCTAAAGTTATTCATTGCCATAGTACTTCATATTTCTTACATATTTCAGACAGTTAAACCATGCACAGCTATGAAAAGTTCTGTATTCAGAGACCACTCCGTCAAAATCAGAGGAAACACCTAGAACGTGGGTTAAAGTAAAAAAAAAAAAAAGCAACCACATATACAGTCATTTTCAGCCAGGCGATCAAAACTGGACAATGTAGACACTTTCATGCCACAAGCTGAAACAGAGCTGAAAGGCCCACAGCCCGGGACAAGGCTCTCAGGCTGGACACCAGCTCCCGCTTCTAAGCCTTCTCCCCTTCGCCCTCTGCTTTCACAGACCTCTTCCCGATCAGAGGTCATGGGGCAGGAGGGAGGGGCTTGTTTTGTTTTCTGTATAATGAAGCTTTCAAAAGGCCGAGAAATGGAACTTCTATGCCTTGTTCTGCAGAAGCTCATTTCTTAATATTTTTAAGAAATGTATAAACAAACAAACAAAAATTTACCAATGTCCACAAAGCCCCCTTGTGGAAGTATATTTAAAAACCATTTTGAGGACTTCAGTGTTGAGGGGGAGGAACCATGGCATTCAGGGTGTTTTAGGCTCCCTGTGGGCTGGTGGTGGTGAGAAGAATACACGCAGGTATCTGCCTTGAGCGGCCCCAGCAGAGCCCCCCAGCCAAACAGCCTGCCTCCTGGACTATCTTTGTATAACTACAGAATCCTTTTTTCTTTTCCTGGGAGCCACCAAAAAATAAAGCCCAACATAAATCTTAGCAGATTTCATCCCACTTTAATTCTACATTGCTTTTATCTGTCTTTAATCAAAGAAAATCAAGCAGCCTAACTTGGCTTACCTTTTTCTTCTCCTTTTCTTTCCTTCTTTTTTTTTTTTTAACTTTCTGGAAGAAAATACCTTTGCATCTCCCAAGACAACAGAATCTTTTGAACTAATAAAAGCCATACAGGTTCCAAGCTATAAGTTTTTCCTAGGGAAGATTTTTAATTTCCTTCTAGGAAAAATTAACAATTAAAAACTTCCCTGAAAGTATGTTAAAGACCACAGTGAGATGGAAATGAAATAAAATGCTGCTTGTTCTGTATTTTTTTTAACTCAAAGAAAAACTTTTTTGACTTTCATGATGTGCATATGGCCATTAATTTCAATGTCATATTATGGTTTTTGGCTGAACAGACAGTATGTATGTATGCATGTAAGCAAACAAAACAAATGCATTTTGTATTCAAATTTATACAACTCCATACATTTTTATGTTGTTTATTTGAAAATTAATTTTGGCTTAGGCCTCAGAGACAGCAAATGTTGTCAAGATTTGAGGGCTACCTGAAAAGCCTTGGGGACAGCATTACCCTTATGCATAAGAAACAGCAAAATAAAATAAAAATAAATGAATTTCCAAATATGTCATGGCTAATCCCTTGAGCTGACCTACAAATGAATTATGGAGGTTTTGCTACAGGACTGAGTAGATCTGGTGATTTCACTGAGAGATTTATCTTATTTTCCGACTTATTTTCATATCTTATTTCCTTTTCTTTTAGAATTAGACTGTAAATAAAATGGCTAAGACCGAATGAAGCCTCCCTTTCACAGAACTCATATTGGATTGATAAATTAAAACAGTGAGATGAGTTTTGTATGACCCATCCTCTAGGATTTGGGAAATTTAGCCGATGCAAAACAAGGCATTAATTTGGAGAGGCCTAGGTATTTACCATGCTTAGTGTTCTGACAATGATGAATGGCATCATTCCAAGCAAATGGTAATTTCACTTTTTGTGACAGTACTTTAGAGCAAAACCGACTTTCTTCACACAAAGAATTTGCAATCCTATTGAACAGAGGCAGTACCTGAATATCAGAAATCCTTCATTGTTTAAGTATCATCTGATATTCTTGATTGGCTTCAGACTGAAGTTGGAGTTGAATTAGGGAGAACGGAGGTTAAGTCCTAACCTTGAAAGACTTAGCAGCCATTGAAACACTGCCTTTGGGCACTTATTGGCCTGTATTTATCAAAAAAACTTTTCAATTCAATGAGGGGAGGGAGAAAACACAAAACTTGTCACATTCATCAAGTGAAGCCACTGGAAAGACATCTACAGAACACCCAAAAAGCATAATCTTTCCGAAGCGCTGATAGAAATGGTAATTGGATGGGTCAGAGAATAATACAACCAAAGCAGCGGCAATGCAGAATATGGCGGAAAAATCAAGGTCAAAAATAAAAGAACAGATCCTTTCTAACTTTCGAAAAACTTACACTTGGCCTTTGTACTAAGGGAAAATATACCTGTTGCTACCGTAATTTATATCCTCACAAAAGCCCCTCAAAAAGAACCTTTGAACATAAAAGGCATTAAAGACCCTCATTCTCCGCAGCCCATAAGAAAGTTTCACCTTAATATTGACTCCTCCAAAATATGTTTTCTGAAAGCAAAAAAAAAGATTTTTTTTTTTAAAGAACAACTAAAAGCAGTGACTCTCTTTCAGAATCTAACCCATCCACCTTTCAGCAGGAAAGGTATGTTCTGGGGAGGACTGAGCGAGGGATATATCGAATATATTTAAACTCTTCCCTGAGAGACTGCAAAAAACACAACAAAACAAAACAAAAAACAGACTCTTGGAGGACTGGCAGAGAATACCAACATTGTATCCCAAAAGGGGAACAGACCTGATGAGTCATAGAGTCTTGATTGCATGTCTTCCTGCCTTCTTTGCTGATGAGCTAACATCAGGGCAGAGCCAAATGACACATGTAAACAGATGAGCGTCAGGGGATGCCACATTTTCCCATTTTTATCTTTTTACACAAACACCTCTGCACTGGACTTGGAAGGACTTTTGGCACAACATGGAGAGCTGATATTCTGGGCTACATCCAGCTCAGCTCGAAAGGCAAGGGATCTGGTAAAGTGGTGTGCAGCTCAGCTTGGTGGAAGTATGCGGATGCAGGTGTCTCCTTGCTGACAAAGATGTCGGCTAAGGGGGAAATCGTCCCTAAAAAGTCAGGATCTGGAGTCCCTCCTCTTCATCCCAGGGAATAAAGCAGAACACCCGCAAAACCTATGCTATGAATGAATGAGCGATCAGACAGTGCTTAGAAGCTCACAGAATCCAACCGAGGATTCAGTCTATAGATGCAGGATCTTCTTTAAAATCATGCAACTCTCAACAATGTGCAGACTAATTTGTCTATTTTCCATGTACTTTCCACTTCCTCTCCATTCTGTTGTACATCTCAAAATTTCTCTGCTTGTTATTTCGACAGAGGACTTAGAGAAGACGGGAGAAGTAAACTTCAAATCAGTTGAAGTTTGGGTAGTAAACTACCCAAAGGATAGTTTTAGTTGGAGAAAACATCAAAGTTAATGACTAAATTAAAACTTTTGGATTACCAGTCAACATCAACAGATATGCATTCTTCAGCCAAATTAGGACGAATAATAAAAGTTGCAGCAAGTGGGAAAACAATCAGAGCTGATGCTTGGTACAAAGAAAGGAGGATTATTGTTTTTATTAATTGTTAATTGTTAATATTGCTTGTACTGTCATAAACATCAAGGGGCTAGACAATTAACTGCTATAAATCAAGGGCAGTCTAAATTATAAGACTTGCCCACTAACAATTATAAAATAATTGCTTTTAAAAAACGTAAAAGTATATGATTTAGACTTGAAGTCACAAAATACAGGTTTTTAAAATGATTTTACTGCCAATATTTCCTTGAAGCTCAGTTACCCAATAGGAATTTAAAACCCATCAGGACTACTTAGGTGATACGACTCAAGATATCATTCTTAAGGAAATTACCATGGAGCACAGAAGTTTTTTAGGCTTTCACACCTTTCCAAACTACTTTTTTTTGGAAGGATATGGCCTCCTTTTTGTACCTCTAAGCTTACAAGTAGTGCCCTTTAATTATACACAGACTAATAAAGCAAGACTTATTTAAATGTAATTTTGTAACTTGTACACACAAACTCAAGCCAGTGGATGATGAAATGTTGCTAAAATTATCCTTATCCAGTAAAATTTATTGCAGTGATGAAAATCTTGACATCTATTCCAAAGTTCAAATTAAACTTTAGCGTAATACAGTAGCCTGAGCTGGACCAAAGTAAATAAGCAATTATTTATAGTAATTGTATGTGTGCAAATTGCGTGTACTTAACTTTCCAGAAAAAGTCAGTGAACCCACACTGTGGGGACCGCTGAATTAATTATGAGCGTACACAAAGGGGTATACTCTTCAATGATCTCAGCATCCATCTGCCTAATACCCACCTGTCTCGCGGCCCTCTGATTTAACCACATATTATGGCATCAATAAAAACTTTCGGATTCAAGGAAAACCATTGCCATTTCCCAAGATATTTGCCTCCTAATAAACACAGACTGAAGGGGAAGTGTTGAAAGCCACGGCAATATTTCTTCTGTAACGTTTGATACGAATCCCAGCTGCACAACATTGTATGTTAATAACCATTATGTAATGAACAGATGAAGAAGCCCTTTTGAGCCGCTCTGGCAGATTTTGAACTTGATCTTCTATCATTTGATGTCATGCAAGACCAGATAAATGACCCGTCTTTCGAGAGTCTGCAGAGCCCCTTTGGAACAGCTGCACAGTTTTCCCCTCTTCTTTGCTGCAGGTTTCTCACTTAAGAAAAAAACACGCTTCATTACATCGCCTCTTACTTGAGCTGCAAGGGTCTATTCAAGGAAGATAAGCCTCTTAGAAATGAAGTAGCGTTGAATTTAGGTTTTGAGTGACAGCAGGAAGATTTATCCATTCAACAGACAATACCGCTTTCTCTGCATTAATCTAGCAGGCGGACAATGATCTGTTTTTTAGGCCTCATCTCATCTCTTTCCCACAGCAGAAGGTGATTAAAGTTAGGAAATGGGCACTGTGAAAGAAAACTTGAGCGCTATCTCTCTAGCCCTCCTGTTTCCTGAAGTGGGGAGGGGGAAGAGGGAGCCCCCAGGCCAAGGGCATCAATCACAGATTCACAACAAGGATACGATGCTTCCCGGTTGGGAAACCGATAGGCCGCAGGTAAAGGGGTGAGCCCCAGAACCCAAAAAGTATACCACTGTTGTTAATTTCCCAGAGAGAGAAGAAAGCGCAAAGTAGCCCTTCCTAAGCGAAAGCCCTTCCATTCTTCCTGGGGTGCCCAGATGAAAACGTCAGGAATCTTTTGACTTCACGTGATATTCCACCACTATGCACAGGTAAGGGTCAACGAAGTCCCAAATTAGCTGGTCTGCAAACAGCAGCATAGCGTGCAAACGCACGCTACGAGGCCATACAAAATTTGAGCAAATGTTCACACAATGCAACCATTTCATCTGACCTTTTATATCCATCTTCTGCTGCTCAACAGACGCTTCCACCAAAATCCCCGTGGCCCGATGATGAACGTGAAGCGTCCTCTGCCAAGCGCTGAGCAGAGCCCTCTGTGAGCACCTTACAGAGCACTGGTGACCTACAGGATGGTAAACTGGAGTCCAACATCAGAATCCCATTTTACAGGCAACATCTGTATCCTTAGGAGACTTGCCACGTTATTAGTCGAGTCTTTGCTTGGACTGTGTGGCACATAAATTGATGAATGGACTTGAGAGTGAATGTGGAGGCTTAAACCATGCTTCCCGGTTAGGACATATATATTTTTATTTGGGTTGCAATCATAAGACCGTTGCTGTCACATCACAATAGCCAGAGATGCATTTTGTAGACCTCTCACAAACTCGCTCCTTTTTCCTTTAGCTCACCATGAAGATATCTAAATACCACATATCAAATATAGATACATGAGATAAAATGTTCATCTCCTGTTACCCTAAAAGTACCCCTGCATCAAAATAATCAAAGATGAGTCCAAGAAAATTTATAAACCAGATTTTGGAAAACAAGAATGAGGCAAAATGTTTTCACAAGGTACCTATTTCCCTGAAAAGACAGCTCACGGAGGCTGGGAGTCTCATTCAAGTGCGAATAGTGAATTAAGTTAGTGAGTAAGCAGAGGGAAAGTCACAGGCATTACCACAGAATTAGATCAAGTTGCCCCAAATGACTTCTGAATTTGAGAGCGGATTGTGTGTTCTCTAAAAATCAATATAGAGTCATCACAATTTGACATTTCCTGTTGTTAAATTGCATTGTGTTTTGCTTTTGCAAAATATATTGACAATGGAAGCCTTCCTTGATATTCACCACATGTGATGCTGGAAATATCTGTTTGTCAATCTTAAAGCTACTGTAACCAGTCAAATATGGTAGTGGCAGGATGTAATCCATTTTCAAGTCTCCTAAGAACCCAGATCCAACACCCATGTGGCCAGAAGAAGATGCTTAAGGGAAAATAAAAACACCACCTGAGCTCTTTGGAAATGGCACACAGCATGACAGCACGTGACTATGCTGACTCAGTGGGCAGCTCTTCAGAAAAGCAGTCATGATTCAAAACAAAACAAACCCAAAAAACAGCACCAAGTCGCTGTTGTGCTCATATTAATGCAACTGAGCCTCAGGAAGGACGGTTTTATTCTTATTATCGCTGGGTCTCAAATTCCTTAAAACTCACAGCACTGTTACAGGTAACTTCTTTTTACCTACTGCTTCCATGATCAAAAATTGACCTCCCAGGTGGCAAGAAAAACCCAAATTGCCTCCCTCCGCCATCAAACCTCTACGTCATGCCCAATCAGCACCTACAAAGATAGTCTTCATTTTCTTCTTTCTTTCTGCCTTTTTTTCTTCTTTTTTAATTACTGAAGACTCCTGTTTTAGAGAAATCCCTAATTGCTTCATTTTGAGATGTTATGTTTAACCTCAGGAAATGGTGCTATAAGACCTGGCAAACAGCTTTCTGGTTGTTTCAATCAGGACCAGACTCTGAAGTCCAGCCAAGTAAGAGCCCTATTCATTTTCCTGCCCTGTCATCTTGATCTTATTTGGGTGTCTGGGGAACTGGAGGTGCTTAGCCGGCCCTGGGTTTCAGGAGTGGGGGGTGGGAGCACCAGGGAGAGCTATGCGATGTGTTAGAGACACTGAAAGTTTTCATTTTGACTCCTTAATGAGCACGACCTTTGACACGGGCTGATGAGTTCCATGCTTGTCCTGGTGCGCTTTTTGAAAACATTTGACACTGGTCACAGGTCTGACAGGGATATGACTAATGAAGTCGCGGTATAAAAATAATGGGCTGCAATTGCAAGTCATTTGCATGAAACCAAACTCCTTAAAAACTTGTCTCTGTTCACTTTCTGTTTTCTAAATGAGTCAATAATACGAATCAGATGGCTTGAAGGCAAGAGGCTCCCAAATATTCCTTCTATAAGTTTGGTAAATTAGTTGGCATTTGGTGCAATTTTTGTTGCCTTGAGGCCTGGTTTAAATTGGACTGTAGTTACTAAATTGCTAGGGCGATTGTAGAATGTGTAGGATAATACATAATACCTTGTTTTTCTTAAGCGTTTCGTCAGAGAGCTTCTTGTGAGGTCAAGGAACCCAGACAGCTCTTTGCAGGGAACATCAACTGAGAGTAAACGAAGAAGAAATGGAAGGAAGGGGGTGCGGGGGGCAGGAGAGGGATAGAGTAAAAGGAGGGAAAAGAGGAGTGACAAAACAGAATCAAAAATGAAAAGAAGGCAACATGGAGTAAGGTCCAAAAATGCAAAGGGAGAGAAAAGGTAGGGGGAAAAAAGTGAAAGGGGGAAGAATAGAAAAATGAATGCAGAGGAGTTAGAGTAATGAGGGGAATGGAAAACAGCAAAGAACCTGAAAGAAGAAACTGCTATTCCTATTTTAGTTTATCCTATGAAACTATGTACTATTTACCCTCAGAGAGCGCTAAGCATCCACTAAACAAAATCCTGGGCTCTTCCTCTGCCTCTGCGCGATGCAGCCCAAGTCCATGATGGTTCATCCTTTCACCTGTAGCTCAAAATGCCCTCCATGATGGAGAAGCTTTCAGCAAAGCCTGGTCATATTTAATCCCCCGATTCAGAAGCAGCAGCCATGGGGAGCATATAGCATGTGTTCCTTCTAGAGCCTTCCTCCTTGGTAGCTTGGTTTAAACATTTGGGATTTTCTTTATGATTTGTCAGTTTCAGCACATCTCTTTGGGATTTCATTTTGCTCGCCTGGTGCATATGACACAATTAAATATCCTATGTCCCTAAACTTAGATCAAAAGAAATACAAGTGATTTACAGATATACACACATGCATCAAAAGAGCAAATGAACCAAAGAAAGGTTGCTTGGCACAGACAAAACGTACACACAAGTTTAGAAAAGAACCAGCTCTGCTTGCTCTGCAACGTTGGGAAACGTTCTTAATCTCAGTGAGCCTCAGTTTCTTCAGTCACAAAGTGGAGGATTAAAAGATTATGTTTCATAAAGTACTAGCAAAGTACCTGGCACACCGTGAGTAGCTGAAATGAATGAGTGAATGAATGAATGAATGAACGTAGTTGGAGTAGTAATATCTTTTTGTTTGTGCCTGGCCTTCAAGAAAGTATTTCTCACCTTCCATTTCTAATGATACATAAAGAAATCAATAATAATTCTACTGATATCCCTCAGTAGTACTGAAGATGTGGGAAGAGAACACACACATAACTCCATAAACTTACCACAGTGAAGTTGCACATTCTACTCCTAAAAACCTGAAATCCGAACAACTGACAACTGACAACCAACACATTCTCTCTCCCTCTCTCTTTCTCTGTCTCTCTCCTTCTCTCTCTCTTTTTTCTCTCTCTCAAACATACCACCATATTTCAAATCCCCACTCACATCTTAGGAAAAGTACTATCAGCCCAATCTCCTGTGTTTACTCCTAAAGATGCACAAACTGAGAATTAATGTACATAATTATGACGATAATATTCAAGATTAGCAAATACTTGAAAATCAAATTTTTGACAACTATTTTCTTGTAGCCTAATTCTTGAAAAATTGGTCAATCATGGTTACTTTCAGTACATTAAAAATGGCCAAATTCTGGTCACCCCAAACCCCAAATATTCTAGATATACATATATGTATTTATTCTATGAATTTGTCCTTGGTAGGTAACTTAAACCATATTCACTGAATATTATTTAATATATTTGATATAATATTAATGAGACTCCTGAGTCCATAAGCAAGTTTTGTTACTAGTTGCTGAAATAAAGATGTAGAAGATATTAGAAGATAAGAAGATATCTCATCCCAGGAAGACAAGCTAACATTAAAAGCCAGCAATAAACTTTAGAATAAATTTCAAAAAAATTGAAGAGTTGTTTTTTGAGAAACAAAGTGAAGTTGAATAGAGTCAGATAGAAAAAAAATGAAGAAAAGTTTAGAGAAAGCCTGAGAAGTCTCAAAACAAAGAAGTTTGAAGATTTTAGAAAATTTCCTGTTGAGTTTGAGTATATTACTGGTAAACTACTGTCTATTTCTAAAGAAGGTGGGATTTAACAACTGGGTACAAGATTCAGCAACTAAGAAGTCATCCTTTCTCTTAAAGTCAGTAACGCTAAGAACCATACAAAATACCCCATGCAGCCCAGCATTCTAGTTATATTTTTTAAAATGAAAATGAACTAAAATGAACAATGTAAAAAGAATGAAAAATATACTATACTAATATACTAATAGAATGAAATTAGATCTATACTAATAGAATGAAAAATAGATCCTAAGGGGAAAAGATAAAAGAAATTCTAGTTAATTCACCCAAAGAACGTGATAAAGAAGCAAGTATGAAAGGATCTTATGAGAATGATGCTGACTGGTGATTCTCCATTTCCACAGATTTTCAAATAAGATGAAATGTTTCCCCACGGATGGATGGATTGAAAATAAAGAAAACCCTCCTGACAATAGTAAATACAAGAGTGCTATTAAGTATTGGAAGAGATGGCCAACAGAGGTTATGGGTTAGAGATCTTAGAAATCTTTTAAAAACAGGAGCAATGACCATTTGTCTTAGATGGTTTGTGTCTTCACCCACCTGGAGGCCAAATACTGAATCATTACCAAATGTGTGATTCTGTTATCCCAGAGATTGAGGTCATTACCCCTGAAGTTTAATGCATGGGAATGGAGTAGGCAATTGATAGTGCCGAACTGAGGATTTAAGGATGGAAGCAGACAATGACAGAATGTAAGTCCAGCATTTCATTTCTCTAAAACTCCACAGAAAATAATTTCCTAAAAATAAAAGCTTGCTGAAGTTCTATTTTGTATTTTACTTATGTGTGTATATAGCTTATTTCCTTTATTAAACCATAAGCTTCTTGAGGGCAAGAGACATATATTCATCTGAGTTTCCCCTCCCTACCACCCCACTCGGAGTCTCTAACACCAGGGCTGAGAGCCAAGTGTTACCATCAGACCTATGTGCGCCCGTAAAGTCATGCTTGTCAGTGTCCTTTGTGACTGGTTTGGTGCCTAGACTCTAGAGGTAAACTATTTTGAATATCTTCCCTACTTTTGAGAGCTAGATTTTCGTAGAGGAGGGAGTTTTACCTGCTTCGTTCATTAATGAATCCACAGCACCTAGAATTGTTTCTGGCCCATACCATGTATAATGACTATTGGTTAAATGAATGGTCGATATTCAATACACTTGTTAAGTGCTAGGACTAACAATTTTTTAATTCTCCCAGACAGGAAAAAAATATTAAAATCATTCTCAGCTGGTTTTGTATCCTTGGATGCAAATCCATACTAATCGTAACCTTTTTTGTTCTCCCTCTTCCTATTATATTCCTATGAAAGAATATGTACACCCAGCAAGTTGCACCATGGTGTTTCAAAAGAGGGAAAATGTTTCAATAACACCAATAGTCCCACGCAGAATAATTACTTCAATTCCTGTTTTTTAACTTTTCATTTCAAAAATTTCCAAATATCTGCCTAATCAGTAAGTAGTCCTAAAGCTACATTGTTCTAATCCTCTTTTCTGCAAGTAAAATGGGAGTGAAAGTATTTGATCCCAAGGGGGAAGGCATCATGAAAACCATAGAATTTTATAAATATACTATCTAATGTAAAAAAAAAATTTACATTATAAACCACACTGTGTATTTTAATACCTCCTTTTAGTTTTCCCATACCTTTAAGTTTCTAAAGCCAAAAAGTAGTTTTCCATCTGGTTAGCATAATTTATTTATTGCCTTGGGCACAGATTTGCCATGTAATATAAATAACAATACTATTTTGCATGGCTATTATACCTCTGGAAACTTCCCCAACATTAATTTTCACAACCCTCCTTAAGGAACAGGTGAACACTCACATTATTAAGGCCCTGGCTTGAAGAAGAACACGTTTGCAAGAAAGTTTTAATTTACTGTTTGTCAATTCATTGTTATATGGGTGTCTACTTGTGTTCCACTAGATCCCTAAAAAAAAACATTTGCCTTGTAACAGTCCCCAAAGAACATATAATTTCATTTTAGATTCTTCTCTTAACCAGGCAGGAGGCTGAATTCCATTTGTTTATATGTCTGTTGTAAGAGATCTCTATGTCCACAGGATAACAAAGCTCAATTGGACCAGATACACAAGTGAAATTTCTCAGTTTGGTCAGTCCGTAAAGCATAATCATCTGACAACACTCTCTGTGCAATGGCTTTTAAAAACAGTTTCCCATTTACTAAGAACCAGAACTTGGTGTTGGCATCACTGTAGTAAAAGGAGAACACAGTGTCGCTGTCGTGGTAATAACAAGTAACATTTGCTGAGGACTATATGCTGGTTCTTGTTCTAAGCACCTTATACGTATTAACTCATTTAACTTTCACAATAACCTTAAAACATAAGTGCAATTATTATCCCCTACTTCACAGATACAGAAACTGGGGCAAAACAATAGATAGATAGATAATTGCCCAAAGTCACACAGCTAATAAAAGGTGGGAGGGACCAGTGTTCCATAGCCTGAGACCAATATTTATTGAGTATCTGTTTTTTGCCAGGCACTTCATATGCTTTGACTGCTCAATATTTTCTGTATTAGAGAAATGACCATCCTGTATTCTGATTTTCAGCAATGTTTACCAGAAAACCTGGAATTACCCAAATCTTTCTGATAATCACTTCTTTTACCTAAAACAGTAAATGCTGAGAAAACAGTAACAGATTTTTTTTGACACTGTTATACATGGCTTGGATTCTGCCAAAGGGATTGTGGCTCATTACCACATGTAAACACAGACACACACTCACACATACACACAATCGCCTGTTGAATTGGCCAATCCAAACAACTAGTCAGTGCAATGAAGGTTGGGGAAATCAGTCAAACGAGTTATCTGACACCTTGTAGAACAAAAGGGGACAGAGGGAAGGGGATCCAAATATTTGTTGGTTCTCGTTTTTCACGCTTTAATAACCTGTACTGGAATCACACAAAAACCTAGTTCTGGAGCCTGTAAAATATTGAGAAGGAAAGTGTAAGGATAACAGATAGAGCTTCTAGTGCCACTTGGAGACTGTATTGATCTGGTTATCTGGTTCCAAAGAGTTACTCTGCACAGCATCATAGCCTAATGCTTCATGGAACAAAGACCTTCTGGTTCCATCTCTATGTCTTTTATCTTTGAAAAATGCACTTTTCTATTTGTTTACAAAGTCCTATTATTCACCTACCAGGGGAAAAAAATCACATTTAAATTAATCCCTTTAGCCAAAAGTAAATGCTGGTCTGAAAGGTTCAGCTCCAGAAGTAGCCAGGGATAAATGTAAGCTCCATGCAGTTCCAATCAATTTGTTGATTCAATTGGCATAACAATTCAAACTGTTGCTCCCTGGACCATATTTTAGTTGCAGAAACCAGAAGAAAACTATAAATGAATAGAAAAGAATCTTTATTATTTGTATTAAGCAAAATAAAATTACATAAAGAGATACCTGAATACATAGAATATCTTTCACCTTTGAAGTAGTTGCTGTATCTTCTGTATAATGTTGAAGTTTTTAACACAGACATTCTTTTATCAAACCTCAGAGTAAATAGCAACATAAAAACATAGAGTAGCTTACTGGCTCATAGATGATGCCTTCCTAAAGGCTGCAGTGGATTATATATACCTATCTTCGGCAATTCCTTTTGGAATGTTTTTTTCATTTTTCTGTAGAGATTTTGTGGGAGATTTTTATTTTATTTTGTTTTGATTCTTTCGTGAGCTACAAAATATGTGGCTCTCTGCTTCCAAGATTCCTCCCATTGAAAGTTCTGCCATCTTGTTAGGAACATACATGACACGTCCACCAGAGTTCAGGGGTGAAGAGAAATGAATTTCAAAACCACACAATTTATGTGGAAATGAAGCACATTCCTCACTTGTTTCTGTGTCAGACATATGGGAAGACTGTGTGTATAATAGGCTGTTTGATTTCTGTGATGGACAGATTTTTTTTAAGCCCTCTGAAGAAAAAAAAAGTCACACTGGTTTCTAGTCTCATCTATACTTCTTTTCCTGTATTTTCTGTGGAAACATTTTAGAACTCACAGTTTCCATATTAGGTACACTTTCCACAGTTAATTAATCCTGTTTCCTGCATGACAAATGGCCCTATCTCATAAAAGGGAACATTGGCAAGCAAGGATTGAGTCAAAGAAGGTATTCTTTGATATTTATATGTGAATTAGGTTTTTAATCTTAAAACATTGAACTCTCAAATTAGAAAAATATAGTACCTCTCCTATAGAAAAGTAAATATTGGCATCTTATAGGTAAATGAAATGTATGAGTTTTTTTTTTCCTCTCTCGAGAACCACAGTGCCCAATTACAGGATAAGAAGTATGAGTGGTCTGGAGATTGGGTCAAGATGGCAGAGTAGAAGGACGTGCGCTCAATCCCTCTTGCGAGAGCACCGGAAATATAACTAACTGCTGAACAATCTTCAGCAGGAGGACACTGGAACTCACCAAAAAAGATGCCCCGCATCCAAGGACAGGGGAGAAGCTGCAATGAGACAGTAGGAGGGGCGCAATCACAATAAAACCAAATCCCATGGCCGCTGGCTGGGTGACTCACAGCCTGGAGAACAATTATACCACAGAGGTCCACCCACTGGATCGAGGGTTCTCAGCCCCACGTCAGGCTTCCCAACCTGGGGGTCTGGCAAGAGGAGGAGGAATTCCTAGAGAATCAGACTTTGAAGGCTAGCAGAATTTGACTGCAGAACTTCGACAGGACTGGGGGAAGCGGAGACTCCACTCTTGGAGGGGACATACAAAGTAGTGTGCCCATTGGAACCCAGGGGAAGGGGAAGGAGTAGTGACCCCATAAGAGACTGAATCAGACCTACCTGCTAGTGTTGGAGGGTCTCCTGCAGAGGCGGGGGTGGGGGTGTGGCTGTGGCTCACGGAGGGAACAAGGACACTGGCAGCAAAAGTCCTAGGAAGTATTCTTTGGTGGGAGCCCTCCCAGAGTCTGCCATTAGCCCCATTAGGCTCTGGTGCTGGGTTGCCCCAGGCCAAACAACCAACAGGGAGGGAACCCAGCCCCACCCATCAGCAGACAAGTGGATTAAAGATATACTGAGTGCTGCCCACCAGAGCAACACCCAGCTCTACCTACCACCAGTCCCTTGCATCAGGAAGCTTGCACAAGCCTCTTAGATAGCCTCATCCACCAGAGGGCAGACAGCAGAAGCAAGAAGAACTACAATCCTACAGCCTGTGGAACAAAAACCACATGCACAGAAAGATAGACAAAATGAAAAGGCAGAGGACTTTGTACCAGATGAAGGAACAAGATAAAACCCCAGAAAAACAATTAAATGGAGTAGAGGTAGGCAACCTTCCAGAAAAAGAATTCAGAATAATGATAGTGAAGGTGATCCAGGATGCCAGAAAAAGAATGGAGGCAAAGATCGAGAAGATGCAAGAAATGTTTAACAAAGGCCTAGAAGAATTAAAGAACAAAAAATCAGAGATGAACAATACAATAACTGAAACGAAAAGTACACTAGAAAGAATCAATAGCATAATAACTGAGGCAGAAGAACAGATAAGTGACCTGGAAGACAGAATGGTGGAATTCACTGCTGTGGAAGAGAATAAAGAAAAAAGAATGAAAAGAAATGAAGACAGACTAACAGACCTCTGGGACAACATTAAACGCAACAACATTCGCATTATAGGGGTCCCAGAAGGAGAAGAGAGAGAGAAAGGACCCGAGAAAATATTTGAAGAGATTATAGTCAAAAAGTTCCCTAACATGGGAAATGAAATAGCCACCCAAGTGCAGGAAGCTCAGAGAGTCCCACACAGGATAAACCCAAGGAGAACCACACCAAGACACATAGTAATCAACTTGACAAATATTAAAGACAAAGAAAAATTATTAAAAGCAACAAGGGAAGAACGACAAATAACATACAAGGAAACTCCCATAACTTAACAGCTGATTTCTCAGCAGAAACTCTACAAGCCAGAAGGGAGTGGCATGAATATTTAAAATGATGAAAGAGAAGAACCTACAACCAAGGTTACTCTACCTGGCAAGAATCCCATTCAGAATTGACAGAGAAATCAAAAGCTTTACAGACAAGCAAAAGCTAAGAGAATTCAGCACCACCAAACCAGCTCTACAACAAATGCTAAAGGAACTTCTCTAAGTGGGAAACACAAGAGAAGAAAAGGACCTACAAAAACAAAGCTAAAACAATTAAGAAAATGGTAATAGGAACATACATATCGATAATTACCTTAAAGATGAATGGATTAAATGCTCCAACCAAAAGACACAGGCTCGCCAAATGGATACAAAAACAAGACCCATATATACGCTGTCTACAAGAGACCCATTTCTGACCTAGGGACACATACAGACTGAAAGTGAGGGGACGGAAAAAGATATTCCATGCAAATGGAAATTAAAAGAAAGCTGGAGTACCAATACTCATATCAGATAAAATAGACTTTAAAATAAAGAATGTTACAAGAGACAAGGAAGGACACTACATAATGATCAAGGGATCAACCCAAGAAGAAGATATAACAATTATATATATGTATGCACCCAACATAGGAGCACCTCAATACATAAGGCAACTGCTAACAGCTATAAAAGAGGAAATTGACAGTAACACAATCATAGTGGGGGACTTTAACACCTCACTTACACCAATGGACAGATCATCCAGACAGAAAATTCATAAGGAAAAAATAAGCCTTAAATGACACAATAGACCAGATAGATTTAATTGATATTTATAGGACATTCCATACAAAAACAGCACATTACACTTTCTTCACAAGTGCACCTGAAACATTCTCCAGGATTGATCATGTCTTGGGTCACAAATCAAGCCTCGGTAAATTTAAGAAAATTGAAATAATATCAAGCATCTTTTCTGACCACAATGCTATGAGATTAGAAATCAATTACAGGGAAAAAAACGGAAAAAACACAAATACATGAAGGCTAAACAATACGTTACTAAATAACCAAGAGATCACTGAAGAAATCAAAGACAAAATCAAAAAAATACCTAGAGGCAAATGACAACGAAAACACAATGATCCAAAACCTATGGGATGCAGCAAAAGCAGTTCTAAGAGGGAAGTTTATAGCAATACAATCCTACGTCAAGAAACAAGAAAAATCTCAAATAAACAATCTAACCTTACACCTAAAGGAACTAGAGAAAGAAGAACAAACAAAACCCAAAGTTAACAGAAGGAAAGATATCATAAAAGTCACAGCAGAAATAAATGAAATAGAAACAATGAAAACAATAGCGAAGATCAATAAAACTAAAAGCTGGTTCTCTGATAAGATAAACAAAATTGATAAACCTTTAGCCAGACTCATCAAGAAAAAGAGGGAGAGGACTCAAATCAATAAAATTAGAAATGAAAAAAGAGAAGTTACAATGGACACCACAGAAATACAAAGCATCATAAGAGACTACTACAAGCAACTCTTTGCCAATAAAATGGACAACCTGGAAGAAATGGACAAATTCTTAGAAAGGTATAACCTTCCAAGACTGAACCAGGAAGAAATAGAAAATATGAACAGACCAACCACAGGTAATGAAATTGAAACTGATTAAAAATCTTCCAACAAACAAAAGTCAAGGACCAGATGGCTTCACAGATGAATTCTATCAAACATTCAGAGAAGACCTAACACCCATCCTTCTCAAACTCTTCCAAAACACTGCAGAGGAAGGAACACTCCCAAACTCATTCGACAAAGCCACCATCACCTTGATACCAAAATCAGACAGAGATACTACAAAAAAAAAGAAAATTACACACCAACATCACTGATGAATACAGATGCAAAAATCCTCAACAAAATACTCACAAACAGAATCCAACAACACATTAAAAGCATCATACACCATGATCAAGTGGGATTTATCCCAGGGATGCAAGGATTCTTCAATATACGCAAATCAACCAATGTGATACACCATAGTAACAAACTGAAAAATAAAAACCATATGATCATCTCAATAGATGCAGAAAAAGCTTTTGACAAAATTCAACACCCATTTATGATAAAAACTCTCCTGGAGGTGGGCATAGAGGGAACCTACCTCAACATAATAAAGGCCATATATGACAAACCCACAGCAAACATCATTCTCAGTGGTGAAAAACTGAAAGCATTTCCTCTAAGATCAGGAACAAGACAAGGATGTTCGCTTTCGCCATTATTATTCAACATAGTTTTGGAAGTCCTAGCCACGGCAATCAGAGAAGAAAAAGAAATAAAAGAAATACAAATTGGAAAAGAAGAAGTAAAACTGTCACTGTTTGCAGGCAACATGATACTATACATAGAGAATCCTAAAGATGCCACCAGAAAACTACTAGAGCTAATCAAAGAATTTGGTAAAGTTGCAGGATACAAAATTAATGCACAGAAATCTCTTGCATTCCCATACACTAACAAACAACGAAAGATCACAAAGAGAAATTAAGGAAACAAGCCCATTCACCATTGCAACAAAAGGAATAAAATACCTAGGTATAAACCTACCTAAGGAGGTGAAAGACCTGTATGCACAAAACCATAATAAGACACTGATGAAAGAAATCAAAGATGACACAAACAGATGGAGAGATATACCATGTTCTTGGATTGGAAGAATCAATATTGTGAAAATAACTATACTACCCAAAGCAATTTACAGATTCAATGCAATCCCTATCAATTTACCAATGACATTTTTTTTACAGAACTAGAACAAAAAATCTTAAAATTTGTATGGAGACACAAAAGACCCGGAATAGCCAAAGCAGTCTTGAGGGGAAAAAAACAAGGCTGGAGGAATCAGACTCCCTGACTTCTGACTATACTACAAAGCTACAGTAATCAAGACAATATGGTACTGGCACAAAAACAGAAATATAGATCAATGGAACAGGATAGAAAGCCCAGAGATAAACCCATGCACCTATGGTCAACTAATCTATGACAAAGGAGGCAAGGATATACAATGGAGAAAAGACAGCCTCTTCAATAAGTGGTGCAGAGAAAACTGGACAGCTTCATGTAAAAGAATGAAATTAGTGCACTCCCTAACACCATACATAAAAATAAACTCAAAGGGGATTGGAGACCTAAATGTAAGAATGGACACTATAAAACTCTTAGAGGAAAACATAGGAAGAACACTCTTTGACATAAATCACAGCAAGATCTTTTTTGACCCACCTCCTAGAGTAAAGGAAATAAAAGCAAAAATAAACAAATGGGACCTAATGAAACTTAAAAGCTTTTGTAAAGCAAAGGAAACTACAGACAAGATAAAAAGACAACCCTCAGAATGGGAGAAAATATTTGCAAACGAATCAAGGGACAAAGGATTAATCTCCAAAATATATAAACAGCTCATGTCAATATTAAAAAGACAAACAACCCAATCAAAATATGGGCAGAAGACCTAAATAGACATTTCTCCAAAGAAGACATACAATGGCCAAGAAGCACATGAAAAGCTGCTCATCACTAATTATTAGAGAAATGCAAATCAAAACTACAATGAGGTATCACCTCACACCAGTCAGAATGGGCGTCATCAGAAAATCTACAAACAACAAATGCTGGAGAGGCTGTGGAGAAAAGGGAACCCTCTTGCACTGTTGGTGGGGATGTAAATTGATACAGCCACTATGGAGAACAGTATGGAGGTTCCTTAAAATACTGAAAATAGAATTACCATATGATCCAACAATCCCACTACTGGGCATATACCCAGAGAAAACCATAATTCAAAAAGACACATGCACTCCAGTGTTCATTGAAGCACTATTTACAATAGCCAGGTCATGGAAGCAACCTAAATGCCCATCGACAGATGAATAGATAAAGAAGTTGTGGTACATATATACAATGGAATATTACTCAGCCATAAAAAGGAACGAAATTGGGTCATTTGTAGAGATGTGGATGGACCTACAGACTGTCATACAGAGTGAAGTAAGTCAGAAAGAGAAAAGCAAATACTGTATATTAATGCATATATGTAAAATCTAGAAAAATGGTACAGATGAACCAGTTTGCAAGGCAGAAATAGAGACACAGATGTAGAGAACAAATGTATGGACACCAAAGGGGGTAAGCAGGGTGGGGAGTGTGGGATGAATTGGGAGATTGGGACTGACATATATACACTAATACATATAAAATAGATAACTAATAAGAGCCTGCTGTATAAAAAATAAATAAATTAAATTAAATTTTAAAAAAGTATGAGTGTTCCATACCTCGATTTTTAGGTCTACCATATCTTGTGCTCTCAACTATAAAAATTCAGAAAATAAACACTACTCAAATAGCTGTGTGGTAGCCTTTGAAAATTGCCAATACAAAGGACCTTCCTTGTTTTTCCTCCCAAATCTCCAATTTGGGAGAAAAAATAATAAATTCCATATTATTAACTTGTTGACTATTTTTCCTTTTACTCAATATTAAATTAAGATGGGAAAAGCCCCGTGATATTAGCCTAGCCTGTCAGTCTCCCACAGAGACACAGAGCTTTATCCTTGCATGAGACACAGAAAGATGAATGGCACCACTATTTTTATCTATAAGAAGTGACTGAAAATCTCATTGATTGACAGTAGGTCGCATTTGCTTATCTCACATCTCTAAAGACCAAGAAGGCATCATGCTGGACTAGATTCTGCTCTTGGCTTTATCAGTAAATACTGATCCTGGGAACTTCATGCTGCCTCTCAGGGTCTGTTTCCTCATTCGTAAAATGGATGGAAAAAACATTCTCTGATGGTCCCTCAGCTCCAGCACTTTATGATTCTATCTCATGCTATATAATATGGCACTATTTCCACTCCCTTCACTCTCCAACCCCACTGATTTATTGCTGAATAGCCAGTCAGTACAATGAGCTCTGGGCTTAATCTGGCCTGTCTTGCATTGGTCCATCCAAGGTATTGCCCACCTTCCTCACTAAGCTGCAATTCTGACTCACATACAAAAAAAAAAAAAAAAAAAAAAAACTGTCTATCTATCTATCTATCTGCCTATAAATATAGCCATCTACCTACGTTAACATGCAATTTCTGACGAAAAATTAATGTTTCAAAGACTGTTTCCCATGACTACCTCTGAAATCACTGCAGCTGTTTAGTCACCAAAGATCCCAATTTAGCCTACTTGCAAGGCCCTGGTGGTTTAAATTTGGGGCATTTCCTCTTCATCTTCTCTTTTATTCACCACTATCCCTTCTCAGCATCTTTGGACTCAGTAATGTTCATCCCCACATTTTCCATTGTATTCTATACCTGGACCAAAGGGAGATAAACAACAGATTAAGAACAAACTCAAGTAGTTTGTTTTTGTTTTGTACTTATATAAACAAGGGCAAAAAAAGCCCTCTAAGTAAGCCTCAGTTTTCACCAACATATCTTTCTAACGTGCCATATTTCTAGAAGAACATCTACTTGTGTGATAAATAAGTGTGGAAGTTGGGAAGCCTGTTCTAGGCAGTGGGGTAAATAATGAGATGAATAAGGAAGCTAAAATAGGTTTAATAAGAACAGTAACAACAACAGCAGATATTTCTTGTTATTTGCTCTCCATTACGAGTTGCAGTGTCCTTACTGGTGAGTGAACATACATGGCAAAATCTGCTCCCACCAAGGGATGGCTAGTTCAAAATGTCCTTCCCTGGGTGGTTTCAGAGACCAGCTTGTTAAGAGGACAAGAAACAGAGAGTGAGAGTAAGTGAGCAAAGATCCCTCACACAGCCACTTGACAGTGGATATGAAATAATTGTACATTAAAATTATTGAGCTGCTGCAGCTAGAAAGAATATTTAACAGCATTAAACTGGAAGTGACAAGGTACTCATGTGTCTGCCAACACGGAATCAGTTTTTAGCTAAGACACTAATCGGCAAGTCACTATTTCTACTACAGATGGCAAAATAGAAAGCATCCCTGCCACCTTCAGAGCATAGTATAATGCAGCATACAAACAGAACTTTTGCAGAAGTTATTAGAGAAAATGATCTGGTTTACAGTTGATAAAGATTCCCTAGTCAAAGGGAGATGGCGCAAATATCTCAGTACTAACTTTATGCTAACAAGCGGTCTGATACAAGGATGCCAACTTCCTCATATGGGATGACGAGGAACAAGAACAGCACCGGACACTACTTCATTAAGAATTAGAACACTCCGGATCCCACCAAGACTGTGGCAGTCTTCTCAGTTCTCTCACTTATTGGTGGGGAGGAGCTGGAAATAAATAGCAGAAGCACTTGGTACATCATTTATTACTTTGTTGCATGTAATTATGCTTAAATTAATCATATAGTAAACTTGGTATTACTCCAATTTATAATGAGGGTTTAGTCATTCTCAGACTCAAGGAAATGTTGGCTTCATAAAACCAAAAGTAACCAACCCCCTACACGTACTTTGTAGGCTGTGGGCTGAGGAATCCCCAGAACGATTGTACAGTCGAGGGTCTAAGGCACAAAGTGGACAGAGAAATTCGGGAGCACCGCTTAGCCAGTGCTGCTGAAGGTGTATTTCTCTTTGGATTTTCTGCTCCCTGTTATACACCCACATATTTATAAGACAAAGAACAGCGAGTGGCCCCACTTGGCTAAGTCCAAAGCCCACACGCTTTCTGCAACATCACACTATTGTGACACAGAGCCATTAACCCGTGCTAATCTCTTATTTCAAGTGAATGAACCAATACAACAATGTGTGGATTTGAGAAGATGATCTCATACTAAAAACAAATAAAATAAAAGAGGAACCTCTTATAACATGTAGGGTTCCTTATTACAAAGATGCAAATCCGTGGGTCAAATAACATGCTCTCCAGCAACAATATGATAAAAAATTCTTTCCTAAAAGGAAAATTCCATTGAAAACAAGCATTTTCTACGTCCTAGCAGACGACGCATAACAACAGCATAGAGAATAACTTTCCATAACAAACACTCTTGTAAAACCAATGCTGTTGTTTTTCCTGGTCCCTGCCATTTCACCTTCCTTTTCTAGAAACCAAGCAACTGAAGTGATGTTGCTGTGTACACTTCCAGAAGGAGAACAGAAAGCTAAGTGACTTCGACTCACACCCTTTTGTTCTACCATCAATGGTAGTTACCTTTCAACCATTCTCTCTTCTCATCCTTCACAATACAAACTTCAGAGTCACCCAGCCAGAAACAAACCCAAATAACCCCAAACACACCCTTAGAAACCTAAACAAAACATGAGATAAAAAATTCCAGGGTACCTGCTGCTCTCAGAAACCTGCTATTTCACCAGCAAAGGTCTGGGCATCTTCTGCACTGTGCTGTCTACACTCCTCAAGGCAGATGTGGCTGGCTCAAGTCCACAAGGCCTCTTCCTCTCTGGCTTTCACATTATCCATCCAGCAACTGCAGCGTACTTGCCCAACGTTATCTTCCCTGCACTTTCACAGAAGCCCTCCACCTCCTCCACCTTGTTCATCCTCTCCTCACAGCCTCTCCTCACCCCCCTGGGGGCCCGTCTCCCTCTTCTCTCTAGTTCCCTCAAATCCTTCCCCAATGCCCAGTCTAGGTCCCATCTTTACCAGGTAACTTCATCCAAGCTCACTAGCTTCTTTCCACCCTGAAATTCTAGAGTCCTCACCACTTAGCCCCATGGATTTAAGAAGCTAAACTTATTTAGTTGCTTCATTTGTGATCGTCTTACCTTTTCACCTGGAGTAAAACTCCATGTCTGAGAATTCCTTGGCACGCAATCCATCTCAATGAGGGTACTTAAAACCAAAGAGCTGCCAACATTTTCCTCCATGACATGCACACTAATTCTAGAAATCTACTGTGTGGAAATTCCACTATAATTTTTAAATGCAAGTATCCCATAACGTTCCAAAGCATGGAATTTGTTGGGTTTACTGATTAACACTGTTATGTGGACCTGGTCCCTACACCTCCACCTTACCTCCCCCACTTAATCCCTTCCCTTCTTGTTCCCACGGCTTTCTGAGCTACTCCATTAGAATACCCATCACACCTCATTATGTCAAAATCAGAATCCTGCCAATAAAAATGAAGCTCCTGTCTGGAGGGCAGGGATGAAGTATTATTCATCCTTTTACCCAGCCATCCTCTCTCCATTATAATAGATAGATAGATAAATGATATATATGCCTAATAGATAGTTACATGCACACACATACCACGGGATTTATATGTATGTATATATAAAATATGGTACATGTGGATATATATAAACCATGATATATACGTATGTATAAAAAATTGGGATATATACGTATTTGCTTATTTATTTATTAGGCACTTAATGTTTGTCAAATGACCAGCATAGAGTGTTAGGGAAAGAAAACACAGCGATGTTCTTAGCCTCACGCTGTACCCTGTAGATGGGGAAAGTCAAACTTAGTGAAATTAATTTTTTCAAGATTGTGCTTGGTAGAAACAGGATAGGTTTGAGAAGCAGCTATCAAACTTCATCATAAATTCCACAGGAAAACAGCATAAAATTTTCCACTGGGGCAGAAAGAGATTGCAGCTGGACAAGAATGCTGAAGGAGAAAATTTCCCAATAGAACATGAACCAGGGGTTCCTGAGGCAAATACAATCTGAACGATGCAAATTGTCTACTTATTGGTATAGCTCCTGTGGCCTGTGAACCCATCAGCCTGCAAATCTCCCTCAGTGGTACTGGTAAAAATTCACATTCCTTGGCAGCACCTCAGAGCTACCCAATTGGAATCTCTAGGCTGGGCCCAGGGATCTGCATTTCCTCCAGGGTCCCCAGTTGATTCTCTGCACGACAGATACGAGAACCACTGGACTTGGCTTGCAATGCTCATCTCCACAGAGTCAGTAAGAGAGAAGATTCGAAGTCGGTCACTGGTGATTAGGTTCTACCAAAGAATCCAATTTTCTTTACTTATTCCGTATGCAAAAAATACTCACCTAAGTACTCCTCTAAGTACCTCACCTAAGTACTTCAAGACCCTCCACCAGATAAACACTGTTCTCTAAAAAACAGCTGGCCCTCTGCTCACACTGAAGAAGAAGTGGATTGTGTGTGCCTTTTTGGAGACGGCATAGTCTCATTTCTCTATATCTGCCTAGAACAGCAGCCCCCCTCCTCCCTCTCTCCTCTTTCTCCTCCTCCCCATCCTCTCCTTCTCTTCTTCTGTTCCTTTTAACTTCCACTTCTCTTCTCTAAAAATGTAGTCCCTGGACCAGCAGTATCAGCGTCACCTAGAAACTCATTTAAAATGCAAATCCTAGGCCTCACTCCAGCCCCACAGAATCAGCAGCCCTGGGGGTGGGACCCAGCACTCCTGTTTAACGGGCCTTCCAGGCTAAAGTTTGAGGACCGCTGCCCTAAAGGAACACTGGCGGAAAAGGAGCTTCTACCAGCCCTTCTCAAGCCTGATTCTCCTCCTTGGGGAACCAGGAAGAGGTGAATTTCAGGTTGAACAAGGGGGACCCAGGCCCATCTGCCTCCACCAGTTCATCTGCAGGTATTTTTCATGCAGTTGGCTTTCATAACAGAACTTATCCTGAGCATCAAAGTTGATACTCTATAAATATCAACTGGTGATCATACCAACATATTAAAGAACCAGGCAACGCAGCAGGCCTGGTAGGGCACACAAATAAAGATAACGCAATCTGGCTCTAAAAGTTGTATCTATATTCTAAAGTCAATGGAAGGGGGAGAAATAGTTTAATTTAGCCAAAATGTTTTACTTTAAAAGACTTGGTTGATTTAAGTCCTATAACCAGTTTCTAAGCACTGGCTTTCAAATTAACCACAGTCGTTTGAATGAAATGGTGAATTTTCTTTCTTTCCCTCAAGCCATGCTCATATGGCTACCACCTAAAATCAATGATTAAAAAAATGTTTAATAGTATCTGCCCATCATTAAATTATTACCGTTAATTAAAAGTTTAAAAAGAAAATGAAGCTTGGGGGTTTTTTTCTACTAATGGATGTAGGGATTCCAATGTTACAAGTTACATTTCTAAACCAAAAAATGCACAAGGAAGTGAAGTATATGTAGAAAATTCATCTCTAAAAGCACACTACCCACCAACGGCTACCTAATTTAGCAGAATATATTACCTCTATGCTTCATAAATCTTAATTAAAGCCGTTAGTTTTCCTATTATGTGATCGAGAAATGCCCCATTAAAGTTAAACAGTTTCTACAAGTAATTATACACATGTACACTTTAAAATTTCTTCACATATACTAGAAACATTGTCTACTAAGTCAAAAATTTGCAGAATTTCATTAATGCAAGATTTTTTTATCTCCCAAAAGTCAAATGTGTCCCAGAGGAACCGGTATACTCAATGTTGGCTTCTTATAATACAATTTAATGCTCACAAACACAACTAAAGTATTTAAACATTTACAGGGGTTGTCATAAATGCTTTTCTTATTTTTGATCAAATTCAACCTTACACTTAATACAGTTAACTGTAGTTATTTAATTTAAAAACTTGAGATTCCAACCTCAAAAATTTATAACAATATAAATGCAGTTACTTGGCTATTGGATACGTATACTATGGGGACTCCATTCTTCAATATGAAACACAAATGCCAAAACCAGAGAGGGGATATTTTTTAAAGTAGACATTATTTTAAATAACTGTTGGCACATTGAAGAAGAAACCTTCAAATCCAAATTCAAAAATAGATCGCTTTTATTCATAGAGTCATTTCAATCAGACACTAACTCACTAAAAATAATAATTAATAATAATAATTTGCTTTGTTTCTATGTTTCTGTTTTGAAAATAATTCAAGATAAACTAGTAACCTAGTTAATTGAAAGTAATTGTGTTAATCAGGGTTTTCTAGGCCATCCTAACTTAATAACTGGACAGAAGACATTATTGACAATTTCTCCATTCTCTCAGAAGGTGTAATTAATTTAATTCATTAAAATGTTACATGTATCTCTAATACTATACTTGTGAAAGCTGAGCAAGTTTAGTCTCCAGAAACAGTGTCACTGGCCTTAGAAAAACAGCACTTCAGTGCAAACTGTAGTGCCAAGAACTTGCTATCTTTGGGCATACTGATGAACACACGCACAGAACACAAGAGGGAGGCGAGACCACCACAGCCCAGGCAGTGATGGATAACCCCTGATCTGGGCGAGTGTAAAACTTCTCAGGGCAGAGAGTCCATTATTTATTGAAATCCCTGTTTAGTTCCTCCATGTAGACCACTATATAATTGCATCTCTACCTTGAAAACTATTTTCTGCAGAATTCATAATGAGTCAAGTATCTTCAAAATATGTAGGAAGGAAATGTGTTTCACTTACACGTGATTACCTTGCAATGTACATATTACAAAGACACTGAAGCCTTATGCCTGTTATTATGCATAGAGCACAAAATAGATGCAGTTAGACTACCCTATAGCACATAAACAATTAAAATGCCATTTGACATAAAAAAATAAAACCCTCCAAAATTAAAAACTAAAAACAGCTGTTAAATAAAATTAATTTCTGTTTCCACCTAACAAACGTAAATGACCACAGTGTATTCTTATATTAAATATAAACTTTCCAATATAAATTTCTTATAGTTACAAATAATGTAGTGAAATGCATCTCATCCTCTTTTGTGATTGTATTTCATGAGTCTAAATGGGACTAGTCAAACACATTAGCATTTTTTCTTATTCAAGTAGAGCATATCAAATCACACTCGTTTAAAAAGAAAGTGTTTCCCAGGAAAATGAAAGTTTTGTGCGTGTTGAGGGGGTGCGGAGGCGAGGGGTGGGTGTGGGGATAGGGGACGTCTCCAAGCTAGAGTAAAGGAAAGAGTCAGTATCTCACTGAACTTCCGCTTGACATAAAAAGTAACATCCCTGAAAATCTCAATCTTATCAAAATGTAAACTAGAAGACAGGGGCTAGTTAGGAGATGTTCAACATAGGTTTAGAAAGAGAGACACAGTAATAATCTATTCCACTAATGAACTGCATAAGGAGCAGGGTGGGGAGCTTAACCACCAGTCACACTAAATGACAGCTCAGAGGGCAAAGAGGTGTGGAAACTGAGAAGATAGACTTCCAAGTCTTTTCCTGAAAGTGCTTAGATTTTGAGGAGAGTCCAATGCTGCCTGACAAAAGAGTCTTTGTGCAACAACTCCAGGGAGGTGAAGGAGAGCTGCTCAGGAAAACCAACGAAGACAGGGCCAGCCTTGTACACAGGACCCGTGGAGAACTTTGAATCACATGGCCTGCGGCAAGGACAATGCATGTACTGCTAAAACGCACGACCACCGTATTCAGGCAATATCCGAGTGGGCACAGGCCAGATGTCTTTAAAGAATCGTGTTGGGTTTTTTTTCTTTCAAAAAAATAGAATAAGCCAGGACACAGCCTGGAACTTCAAATTGCATCAGTAGTCTTAGACTAGTCCCCAGACATTTGACCACTCCGTGTGACTTAACCCACCCCTAAAAACCACGATCCCTCTGTCTGGCAGGGGCTCTGATTCTGAGTTCTTGGTGAAGTTGGCAAAACAGCCCTGGAGGCTGTGTCTGCACATACAGCCTTAACACCCTGAAGTTCCAATCCCAGAATGATGAAATAGGAGCCTGTTATCATTAAAGGAAGCCTGGAGACATAGAGAGAGAGGTTAGCAATTTTAAGTAGAGAAATATCTACTAAACATGGATGGTGGTCCACTATTTACCAAATCCAGGATATCTACAAAAACTTAGGCTGGAAATCAAGCAAACTCATCAGATAATTGGCATTTCCAGCTTTAGCCAGAGTTGCCCAAGTTCTTGCCCTTGCAGGAAGCCATAAATAAAAGATGAACACCCAGTATTAACCATTCCAGAACTTCAAAATATGGTTGCCTGGTTGGTTTCACTAGGAAAAAAACATTAAGAGTTTCTTGGTAAGGGGACAAAGAGCTTATTTTTCTCCTTCACCAGTTTTAATTGCCCTGCTACCAATCTGAAAATAATTTAAGTGTTTAAAAGTATCCAATGACCAAACAACATCCTTGAATAAACTTTAAAATTAGATGCTAATTTTAAATTAGCATTAGATGCAATTTATCAGAACTGGCTTCTTTTCAGCTACAATTCCCATCATGTGAAATAAACATCAAGTTACAAAACTGTCCAAAAATTTCTCAAAAATATTCACCTGCTAGTAAAACAAGTGAAAAAATTTCAATCTCGCACAGGAATCAAAAGACAATTTGGGGGGACTTCCCTGGTGGTCCAGTGGTTAAGAAGTCACCTGCCAATGCAGGGGACATGGGTTCAACCCCTGGCCTGGGAAGATCCCACATGCCGCGGAGCAACGAAGCCCGTGCACCACAACTACTGAGCCTGCGCTCTAGAGCCCGCGAACCACGACTACTGAAGCCCGCACACGTAGAGCCCGTGCTCCGCAACAAGAGAAGCCACCGACCCCAATGAGAAGCCCACGCTCCGAATCGAAGAGTAGCCCCCGCTCGACGCAACTAGAGAAAGCCCACACACAACAACAAAGACCCAACGCAGCCAAAAATAAAAAATAAACAAATAACTAAATAAATAAATTTACTAAAAAAAAAAAAAATAGGGGACAAAAATAGATCCAAATGAGCCAGGTGGGAAGGAAGTATGGGAATAAGCATCGAAATAATGAACTTTGGAAGCATCACAGTTCAGCCTATGACTCAGTGAATGTGGTATGTGACTACTTAATAAAGTCAGTTGTGATATGATGTATATAGCTTTAGAAACAGTCTACATCAAATTCTTGCATTTGGCCTGATGGACACGGACATGTTAATTCATACTCTACTTCCATCATTCAGGGCATTGAGAAAGCTGTTAAACCTGGTCCTCACACCTTAAATGGAATTTTACCCGATGAAACACAATCAGTAGTGGAGGACCCTATATGTATCCAGGTAAGCCACAGTTACATTATGTCCCATGGAACCCACTTATGAGAAATATATGATAAAAACAGGTAATTATATGTTTAACTTTTAAACAGGAATAAGTTGGCTCCCAATATAAGCTTCGTGAAGATGTACCATTATCTGAACAATCAGTTCTCTCATGGGAAATGGTGGAGAAATGGCTTTGTTGATCAGGTGCTATATTACATATAAATTAGAAATTTGCAAAAAAAAAAAAAAAGAAAAAGAAAAGGAAAGAAAGAATTAAATACACTTAACATCGCAACATAATAAATATGTTGATTGTATTTTAATCATCCCTTGATCATTCAAACAGTAATTCAGGAATTTCCAAGCCTCTATATCATTATTTTTTTCTCTGTCTTATAGACGTAGAAACCTGCCAACTAAAAAACAGTCATAATTAAGACAATGCCAATGGAGAGTTTATTTTATAGGTGTATAATATTCTGCACAACTACCTCTTGATTTTACAATAAAATAAAATAAAAATTGAGATTTAACATAAACTCATAGAAAATTATAAATGTTCCCAAGGGATTAAAAATCAAGCAAAGGGGCTTCCATGGTGACGCAGTAGTTGGGAATCTGCCTGCCAGTGCAGGGGACACGGGTTCGAGCCCTGGTCTGGGAAGATCCCACATGCCGCGGAGCAACTAGGCCCATGAGCCACAACTACTGAGCCTGCGCGTCTGGAGCCTGTGCTCCGCAACAAGAGAGGCCGCGATAGTGGGAGGCACGCGCACCGCGATGAAGAGTGGCCCCCACTCGCCGCAACTAGAGAAAGCCCTCGCACAGAAACGAAGACCCAACACAGCCAAAAATAAATTAGTTAATTAATTAATTAATTTTTTAAAAAAAACAAGCAAAAATAGCAGAGAAAATCAAGAATTATTCAACTGTCTTTTTTAAATGAAAAAAGAGGATTTAAATACATAACAGGAAGGTAGGCATAATTTCTGCAAATAATTCACATGCATGCATATCCCTAAAATGTACTAAATATCATTTAGATGTCCAAAAACAAGAAACACCAGTTGCCCAGAGGCCATGATAACGTTCTCCCTACAAGAGAAACCCGGTCCGTAAAAGGCTTAGATGTTAGTATAACTCAGTTCCACCCCAGGAAGCTCTGCTGGTGTTTCCATTATAAACCACATTTCAGGAGTTTACAAGTTGAATGTTTTTAAAACATATCGGGTTCATAATGAGCTCACACTTTCTTTAAACGTCCTTTTTGCTTTCCTTTAAAAAGTACAGCCTCTTTTGTGAACAAATCATAAACAAAATTTCAGGTGATTATTTTTGGCTGCGCTCCAAGACACAATGGCTAAATGTTTAAATAGAGGAAAAGGACTAATTATTTTCTTCATCTGGAAAGTAGAGGAGAAAGGCCAGCCTGAGAAACACTCTACAGTACTTCCGTTCTTCTTCTGCAATATTTTCATTCAGTGGTTCAGGATCCTAGGACTGCAGCTAGGAATATGCAATCAAACTTCCAAAACTCCATTTCTACATCTGGAGATTTATGCAATAATCACTCCAGCATTAGACTTTTCTGAAGTTATTAGTGGTCAAAATTACATGTACCATGAAAGCCAGGAAGCCTCTCAGAATGGAGCTAGAAGCCAGGTGGCAGGGCACCTACACTTAGGTGCCACCACAAATCCCAAATTCAAACCACCCCTGGAGCTTTAACAAGGCCTTTCCCTGTGCCAATCCCCAGCTTAAAATAGTCCAAGGCGAAAGCTCTGCAGGGAACTGAGTTGATGAGTAGGTTAGGGCTTAAAACCATTTCTTTCAAAACCGGGGGAAAAAAACAATCTGGTGGTGCTGCCAGATATAAAACTCCTCTCTACAGCAGCCCTAACACCTTTAGGGTTTAGAGAAGAGGCAGGCAGCAGAGAAGCCAAACCAGGGATGCCTCGTTCCCACAAAGAATGCATTGTTGGGCATAATCCACCAGGCCTTTCACATGGCGATTTTGGACAGTACGGCACTCTTGAGTTCCAGAACCGTGGTCCTGCACCAGACTAGGAAAAACACCTTGATAGGAGGCAGCTTTGCTGCCAAACTCTCTCATCACACCTTGACCTGGCTGTCAAGCCCCTAACAAAAAGATGTGCTCACTGAGCCTGTGAGTCGACAAAACTTCCCCCGACAAAGAACAAATTTTCATCTGCAGTCTCCTGTCATAACCAGAAGACTTGAAAAGGAACCCCCTCCCCAAAGGAAGAGTCAGACCCCATCGTGTGTTTGGCCACATGAACCTTTTAAATTGCAAATATGCAAAAGAACAAATGATACTGATTAAAACCACCCAAATTCCAACATCTAACTGATAATATCCCACATGTAGGTGAGAGGTCAAAAATGCCCTCCCTCACTGTTATATTAATGACAGGGGCAAACTTTTCCATCTGTTTCGGATCCTATCCATGGCTGGTCATTGGCCTCAAAAGAAAAATCCACTGCTAATAACAAATGAAATGAAATTTGCACTTTCCTCTAACTACAATCCCACCTTCAAGAAGTTTATACAATTGCCTTTTTTCTCCAGGCCAATTTCCTTTAGAGAAAGGAGAATGATATGGAGGGGGCAGGCAGCTTGAAGGAGAAAGGTGTTAATGAGGAGTTGTGGGTAAGGAAGAGAAAGATTTCCCTGAAACGCAGCTTCAATTAACTGAGCTTTGAATGGTTTAAATATATGGGAGATAAGAAAAAAATCAATCTCTCTCTCTCTCTCTCTCTCTCTCCCCCCCTTACACATGCACACACACGTACACACACACCAGTTCCTCTGAGGAGAGTACAGTTTGAAAACCACCCGTTTAGTTCATGGCTCTCATTCCACAGATGAAAACCCTGAGGTGCAGAGAGGTTAAGCAACTGGCCCAAGGTCATACCTCGTTAATGATGGGCTGGAAGAGCAACTCTGGCCGGGACTGATTTGCATTTGTGCCCCTGAGCCCTGTGGAAGCAGCCAGGCGGAACACTAGACTGGAGGCCTGGACTTCTGCAGGGAGGGGCTGCAAGGTGGCCGGGACACACCACTGAAGACACAGCTAGCCAAGGCGATGTGAGGGTCCTGGGCTGGCCTCTCCGAACCCCGGGAAGGAGTCTGGGACTTGCTTCCCCAGTGCCTCGAGAATCAAGCTCCTCGACAGAGCTGTCAAGTGAAGGGGCCCTACAACATTTTTAAGAGACGCAAGAGGCACTTGCAGGGTACCCTTCCATCAGCTGCCCTCTAGAGGAAGTTGAAATAGTAACAGAGAAACCTCTCAGCCCCTAAAAATGGGCACATGATGACAGAAGATGAAGCTGCAGGGCATTGTGGCTATAGAAACAATAGTCTCTGGGGATCTCCCTTTTCCCATTCCCACACACATCCTCATACGAGTCATCTTTAAGATAGAATGAAGTTAGTACCTCCTTCTGCTTGAATTGTATGGATGCTGATCTTCAATTGTAGATACCATTGAGAAGCATGTATAAATTCCAAGGCAACATGATAAGGATGGAAGGTCAGAAATTCTGATGGGAGCTTTAGCCAATTGCGGAAATACCTAAAAGATAGCCTGGCTTGCAGATTCCCAGACTCAAAGGTACCATTCAAGGAAAGAAGATGACATATAACTTCCCTTGTAACTTCCAACCAGAGGACCTAGACATACCCTTGAGCGCCAGACAGAATAAGCTTAATCCCACCCCTAAACAACAAACACTTTCAGCTATTTTACGGCAGCTATCAAAGTCCCTTTCACTTTTTTGAACTAAAAAGAAACTACACAAAGGAAAAAAGGCAGAGTTATATATTTTCAAACTCAGACCCCTGCTAGCTTTTCTTCTTTTTTTCTCTAGGCCTGGGGTAATAGACATCAACTCCAGGAGAGAGATGAAGTTAACAGAATTTTCTCTGTCCCACAGAAATGGGAAACTGTAAGCTTCTGAGTCCTGGGCACTACAATTAAAACTGGATGATGCTGGAGGATGCCAGTTTTTGCTAGACAATAAGAGTGAGCGAGACAGAAAGAGTGCCCCCAGGAAGGAGTGGGGTGGCGATGCGGGAGGGAGACGAGGAGAGTGACAGGAGTCCTGTGTGATCAGGTGAACGTAGAGTCCCCGTGAAAACTGATCTACGTGACCCTGAGATGCCTATGGACTCTAAATCATCAAGGTAGTTTTTGGTGTTCTGGAACTTCATGCCTCTTTTCCTAGAAATTATCACATCCTAAAGTTTTACCCCATTTTTTAAAGCAGAAGCCATGGATAGCATGTGGTAAGTAACTGTGGTAAACTAGGTTTTATAAATGACATAGCGCACTTGATGCTGAAAGGAAAAGGGAAGCTCATTCATTCCTCCAAATCTTGAGTGAAATAACATAGAGTGAGAGAGATGATTCTGTACAGAAACCAGAGCAACCTGAAAAGGTGAACTTTTTCCAATCAGGTGACAGTTGACCGGCAAGACCAGTTTAGAGGGGAAAAAAGAATGACTATTTAACCCAGCCACTAAGCAGATGCCTTCTGGTTAATATTTAATGTATTACCTGTAGTATTCACTACGTTGATTAGAAATGAAACAATATACATTGTTTGAAACAATAAGCGTGTTGATGTGCTGCTATGTACCAGCCTACTTACTTCCTGTATCAGTTGTATCAGCATTCAGGCTAAGCTGCTATAACAAAGGGACCCCAAACTACAGTGGCTTAAAAGGAGAGAAGTAAGTCTCTTTCTAATGTAACAGTCCAGAACGGAGCAGGCAATCCCAGGCAGGTAGGCAGCGCTGATCTGCAAGGTCAGCCAGGGTTCCAGAGCCCTCCTAGCTTATTGCTCTGCCATTTCTTAGGGCGTTGTTCTCATCAGTACAGTCAGAGCTGACTCACTGCCATCAGCCTACTTTCCTGCCCATAGGAAGGGGGGAAAGAAGAAATGGTGAACAGGTAGCTTCCTTTTCTAAACTGCAGATACTTTAAACATAGCTCTGCTCACATCCCATGAGACAGAACCCTAATGGCAGAGCCATATCTAACTCCAAGGGAGGCCGGAAATGTAGCCTATTACTGGATGACCATACGCTTAGCCAACGTTCAAGTCCTTTATTAAAAGGAGAAAGGAGAGGAATAGATATTGGGGAGCGATTTGCAGTCTCTGCCATTTTACCTCATTTAGCCCTTTCAGCACTCCTATACCAGACTTTTTTAATGGACAACACATCTGAGGCTGTCAGCAATTTGCCCAAGCACCACTGCAGGAAGTTGCAGAGGTGGAACTCAAACTCAGGTCCATCTGTCTCAAAACCCATCTTCATACTACTATACCATGCACCATGCACCCCATCAATCTTACTTCAACAGAAAAGGCACGTGGTAAAGAATAAAACTTGTGCCATGTGGCTTTTTTCTTAAAGCCAGTGCCTTTTAAGAAAATAACAACACCAACAGAAAGATTTTTATAAGGAAAAGAATATCAGAAACTCCTTTTTCGAAAGTAGAAAGTTGAGGAGGGCTTCTCTGGTGGTGCAGGGGTTGAGAATCTGCCTGCCAATGCAGGGGACACGGGTTCGAGCCCTGGTCTGGGAAGATCCCACATGCCACGGAGCAACTGGGCCCGTGAGCCACAATTACTGAGCCTGCGCGTCTGGAGTCTGTGCTCCGCAACAAGAGAGGCCGCGATAATGAGAGGCCCACACGCCGTGATGAAGAGTGGCTCCCACTTGCCGCAACTGGAGAAAGCCCTCACACAGAAACGAAGACCCAACACAGCCATAAATAAATAAAATTAAAAAAAAAAAAAAGTTGAGGAGAGAGGAAAATTGCAAGGAATTTATTAAAATACCACTATAAAAGACACTTGAAAGAATGGATTTTTTTTCTTACCACTCTAAGGCAATCTATTTTGGTGGTGTTGACCCTGAATTGTACTGATAAGAATAAAAGGGCTCATATGGAACAACTTTCTTATTACTGAATATCCACCATAAGCTGCTGCAGGACAATGTAAAACAGCAATGGTCCTGTTTGGTGCCGTTGGTGTATGTATACACACACACACACACACACACACACACACACACATCTTTATAAAATAGCATCACTGCATCCTACTAATCTGAAATTCCTAAACACCTGAATGGATCTATGTCATGAGATAAATGCTCGTAGAATAAAACTTTACCGCCCCGCACATTCATTAAATTTGCGTAAGCATTTTCGAGAAAGGAAGGCTCTGCTTGGGGTAGGGGTTTTCCCCCTTCCTTTCCCTCAAGTCAAGAGATATATGTTATAGTCTACAGCTAGCTCCCTGGCAAATCTCCATTCTTTTCAACCTGACAGACTGTTTGTCAGTTAAACTCCCCTTGTCATGTATCCTCACCACTGCCAACTCATGCACGGAGACCTTCACTTTTACTGCTACCACTTGCACCCTCTGCAACCTTTGTCATTGATCACTGATCCGATCCAGTGCCCACATGTTCTTCAAGTGCCTACACAAGTAATGAGGTACTTGTGGTGTAAAATTAAACTGTCAACTGTCAGCGATTGATAACCACAGTGAGAGCTGACCTAGAACACCTGCACCAGTGGCCAAGACAGGTGTGACATGTTTGATCGCTGAGGCCTGCTGGTCAGTCTGACCCAGTGCTGTCCCTTCATGGACTTGCCTTGCATTTCAGCCCCCCACCCCCGGCTTCCCTGCGTCCCACCCTGAGCATCCCCAGGTGGCGGAAACCACTCTCACAGCCCGTTGGGGCAGCTTGGTCCTAGCGGCCATGAGAGATCAGATCTCAAGTCAGCAGGTTGGTGTGAAGGGAATCTGGCTTCGCGGTTTTCAAAGGTGGCTTCTGGAGTCAGCCTGAGGTTTTTTTCTCCCACGTCCCCCCAGTTTCCCTCTGAAAGCGGGTCTTGGTGGCAGGCTTCACACACACACCCCATCCTCCCTCGACTGGACTTTCCAGGCGTGTGCCAGTGCCTGGCAGCAGGGCCTTCCCTTCAGGGCAGGCCCACAGCAGTCATTTATTTAGAGTCTAGTGGAAGGATGACGCCGCCCTAATAGAACTGCCTTATGGCTCTGAGCATTTGCTTGAAGGCATTCAAGTTAAACTGGCTCACATTCTACTAAAGCACCATAAATGCAACCTCTTCCTATTCCTATGTAAGTGAATAACCAGCACAAAGGAAAAAACATGCTCTGCTCTGACTGTATTGTTTTTAGCCAGCGCTGTTGCACAGCATTTAAACAAAGTTTTCCTAAGTTTGTATTATTTAAATGTGAGAGATGGGCTTTTTCTAACCTTAAGCAAAAATGCACTTAAATACCTAAAACATCCTTTGTGAAAAATCTGCAAAGCGTGATGGGATTCCCATCCCGTTCCACCAGCCCACCCCCACCAAAGAGTTGCACTATATTAAGTTCATGTGATGAGAAGATAAAAATCTATTAACTTTCTGCTGACCTTATCGACACAGGAATCTCTGCAGACATTACAAAAGCCATATCTCTTCTGACTTTTACATCCAGAACCTCATGCTCCAAAGTCCCAAACCAAATGTAAAATCTTCATGATGAGTGAAACCCTGACACCAATTCAGATTCCGGGCTTGCTGGCTTGCAGTTGATGGAGGCTCCTCTGGGACACAGAGGCTGGCCTTTACTTTGCATTTGACTTGAGGGGCTTTTTTTTGCCATATGCTACTGGGGACTCTGAATCAAAACTATTTCACGAGGACCATATGTTACAAGAAACTCATGATGGAAAATGAACGGCAAGAAGTTGCCCCATATCACTGGGTGATGTATTACAAACATAATTAAATCTGAGTAATGTGCAGTGTTATTTCAGTTAATCATTTCTTTTTTCAATGTAAGCAAGGAAAACATAGCCCAATTTCCAAATGACATACCAAAGTCCAGATAAGCTAAAAGCAAATTGGTGGGAAAGGAATAAAACCAGAGCTGTGCAGCATTGTTTAAGCTTCTGTAAAAGGTCTTGGTGTATTTGAGATGTGGCGATAGGAAGGTGACACATGAGAGACCATGTCAATAAGCGGTTTCAAACTCTACTCATTTTCCTTTCAAATCAGCAATGAATTCAGACCAGCTCCCTCTCACAAAGAAGCAGCAAGTCAAAAGACCACTTGTGTGTTGGTTGTTTGGAATTCGAGAGCACGTTTCCACATAGAAATTTCATTATCAGTAGCTGTGAGGTGCCGAGGCTCACTCACGAAGACCTATTTAGCCCAACTGTTACTGAAATTTGGTATTTCTACTTTACCTTTATGGCACTGCTTAGAGGGAGGATAGAGAATTATTCAATTCAACTCAATTTATTTATTTGGTCCCTACTATATTTTCCCAGAACGTACCGATGACTGCATCTCCCCAAAGGATATCCCAATTTTGTCTCTTCCCACATAAAGAAATCACTTTCTATTCTGAACCCTCAGAACATTTTATCCATACTCTCTTAATCACTTCCTACCTGAACTGAGCTAATTACTGCTAACTAATTTTTTATTTCCCACATCCAAGCCCTGAATTTGGCAGACTCTCAGCTCATATATGGGAATGGATGATTGAGTAAATAAAGGAATACAGTCTGCTGGGGTGGCCAGATGTATTTTTTCTCCATCAGTGGCACTGGGAATCGTGGGATTTGGTTGAAGAAGAGAGGGAGAGAATAAAATAATGATGTTGACAATGATGAAGACGTTAACAGCAAATAATATTTACTGTGTGTTTTCCCAGGACACGCACCAGCCTAAGAACTTTACAAATCTTGATTAATTTACTCCTCACAGCAACTCTGTGCGGTAGATAATATGTATATCCCCATTTTACAGATGGGGATACTGCACACAGAGACAGGAAGCAATCTTCCCAAGTTCATACCAATAGTGTAATACTGATAGAGATTTCTGAATACCAGAGTGTATTTGCTAGGTGCACGTGCATTAGTGGGAACACCTTCCTACATTTCTCCATCATCTGAAGTTTCTCTCTGCCTTTCTGATCTGCATTAGAGAAGGAACATCTCAGGTAAAATACTCCACTTCAGTTCTCATTCATGAACCTGAACATAAGCTCTGTGAGAGCAAGGACCTTGTCAGTCTTATTCACAGTACCCCCGGCCTCTAGACCAACAGGTGTGCAACAGATGTTTGCTGGATGATTGAGTCTGTTTGGGGTGATGGTAGGGCTAAAGATGGGACTCTGGACTCAGGTTCCCTCTGCAAGTTCCTTGATTTACTAGTCCTGTGGGGAAAGCATTCCAAACTTGCACGGTGATAAGAATCACCTGCGGTAATCGATAAACATCTCCTCTCCCTGAAGATTCTGAGTCAGTGGCCGGAGGTGAGGCCCAGGAATCTGTTTTTGTGATGTGATGCTGCTGAGGTTTGAGACACGCTTCAGGTGGTTCTGAGCTTGGGAACCCCTCCCCAAAGGGTATGCCTCTGGCTCTTGGGACAGCCCTTCCGTGGCAGTTACAGACATTTGCAAATTCCCTAAGAGTGACAAGCACGGTCTCCGGCCACTGCCACCATTTCTTCTAGAAAACCTATGCATTATGCTGGACTGCAATACAGAATGGGGCCTTGCACTTCTGCCTCAGCTGACTTCTCTACAGGGTTCTGCAGATCTCAACCAGGCCTAGGAAAGCTTCCATTCACACATTTTTTTTCCCCAACTCCTGCCCTTTCCAGGCATGCATCAATATCTGCTGAATGAATGAATGATGGAACAAATTCCAATGGGGGCAAAACAAGCAAGCCAGGCAGTTGTAAAGAATGGGAGTGTTTCATAAGCCTCTCTTTGGTGTTGCACGTAGCAGCATATAAAAACAAACAATGACAAACTACTACATTAACACATCCTGTTTCTACTGCTTTCCTTCTGAGTTAAAGAACATTCTTATAACAGCTAACCATCTCTGGGCCTCAGAATCATTATTTACCTTTTAAAAAATATTTTATTTTCCTGAGTTATAATGGGATTATTGTGACTTCAGGATCTAAAAGATTAACTTAGCCTTACCGTTATTGCTCTCTTTCTTTTTCTCATTCTTATTCTCCCCTCTTCCTCCAATCCAACAATCTATGCCCAGAAATCAGTCAAGAACATTGATTTTTTTTTTTTTTTTTTTTTTCCTGAGTTTGTGGCACATGGTTAGTACTTTTTTTTTTTTTTTTAATTTTATAGCTACTTTATTTATTTATTTTATTTTTGGCTGTGTTGGGTCTTCAGTTCGTGCGAGGGCTTTCTCTAGTTGCGGCAAGCGGGGGCCACTCTTCATCGCGGTGCGGGGACCGCTCTTCATCGCGGTGCGCGGGCCTTTCACTATCGCGGCCCCTCCCGTTGCGGGGCACAGGCTCTAGATGCGCAGGCTCAGTAGTTGTGGCTCACGGGCCCAGCTGCTCCGTGGCATGTGGGATCTTCCCAGACCAGGGCTCGAACCCGTGTCCCCTGCATTAGCAGGCAGATTCTCAACCATTGCGCCACCAGGGAAGCCCAAGAACATTGATTTTGGTTGGGATAAACGGCAAATATCTAAAGATGCTAACTGTCTATAATTCTCCTAGAGTCTAAACTTCGGCACTATTGAAATTTTGAGCAAGATAATTCTTTATTGTGGCTGGCTGTCCTGTGCGTCGTAGAATGTCGAGAGCATCCCTGGCTCCACCCACTAGATGCCAATAGCAACCCCACCCCCTAGTCATGACGATCAAAAATGTCCCCAGGTGTTTCCAAAATGTCCCAAGGGGATCACAACTGCCCCCTAGTTGAGAACCACTAATCTAGAATGATTTTTTAAAACAATGTATTTTTAACTGATAGATTAGTCAATATTTGGTACCATGTACAAAGATATATTAACCCATAAAGTTGCTAGAACATCGAACAAAATTATAAACATAATTTTCAAAGAAACTTGATTCAAAAGGGTCATGACTACGCTTTTAGGCATGAGGTTTATTGGACACCAGGAAGAAGCTGAAATGGAATTTGACATAGCTGAGATTTTACCAAAAAACTTCAGTTCGGGGAAGAGCAGGAAAACTAACTAAATGTCTCACTTTTGGCAAAAATATCCAAAGTATAATGCACTTTGCCAACATCTTTGCCCCTGGGTTTTTTTTTTAACTTAACGGCAGTTTTAGTCTGTATGTTCCCAGTTTCTATAATCCAAAAATCATCAAAATGCTGTTTTATAAGAGTATCTCCTAAGCTTTGATGTCCAAGAAGCCTGGGGACCCTTTTTTATGTGTTTGTTTTCTTTTGAACCAGGAAACTGTGTTTTGCCAAGAGCAAATGGAACTTGAGCCTCAAAAGATTTGAGTTCTATTTGAAATGTAGTACCCACAAATTCTCCACAAGTTTACAACTTGACAAAATACACGCTCTCACCTTCCCTCAGACCAAATCTCTCTTGGTTCTATTTTAAATCACAGTTAGCAAAATCCTAAATGCCTAAGGATTAGAGAAAAAGAGTTACAAGGCCAAAAAGAAATTCTGACACAACACCATTCTGGGCTGGATTCATGATCAAAATGCTATCCAAGGTAAGAGAAGATGAGAGAAGCTAAATGGGAAGAAGAGAGAGAAAGGGGGAGAGAGAACTCAACTAAGTAACAAGCACTTTGACTTTCCCCAGGACCAAATCCAGCAAGCAAGACATTACTTCAAAGTTAAATTGTTTACATATTAGATGACCTGTCCATTTTTTTCCTTACCATTGATTTCCACAGTACAAAAATATTATTTCAGTGGCAAGGATGTAAACCTTATTCATAACAGGATTTCAACCACATCCTGAGAACGAAGCATCTCTTCAGATAGTGTGCCCTCATTTATATTGAAGTCATGCTGGTTTTATTTGTCAGTGTTTGTTGAGGGGGTCACAATATCAGGAAGCAGGAGATGGCTCATCAAAGCGTCTCTGCAAGCCCCTACTACTCATCAATTAGACAGTACCTTGTTTTTAACATCAGGACGGAAATGCATCTCCTATGACCCATTGTTAGAAGCTTCCTTCTGTCTTCAAGTTTTTTGGAAGGAGCACTCAGGACTCGACTTCTTTTTTCCAATAGGTAATTGTCACTAATTAATGCTCCAGTTGCATTCAAGAATGTGGACCTGTGACCCTCAGTAATCTGGGCCTGTATCTCTGGCCTTGGAGCAAGGACACTGTAGTCTCCGGACACTACCCACGGGGCCAGGTCATAGACACAAGGCTTCCCGCTGAGTTCCTGAGCTGGCCTCACTCTGCTTCAAAGCCTGTGAGTTCAGTGGGCAGCCTGACTTCAAGGACAATGTGGCATCTGGCCAGTGATTGCTGTCTGAGGTGAGGAGGTCTCTTCTCTGAAGGTATAGAGAGATTTTTACAGAAGCCCAGGACTCTAGTTGTATTCATTCCACATCCATTCACTGGGCACCTGCTCTGTGCCAGGCTCTCTCCCAGGCACTGAGGAAAAATGAATAAAATAGAGTATCTGGTAGCAAGGAACTAGGATCAAGCTCAGCCCCTCGTTAAAATATTCTTCTAAGTATAACTAGACTAGTTGGTCTTAGTTTCCTTTTCAGATCTAATGGGATAAGAAAATGGTGCTTGTGATTTTCTTACTTATAAAAACTGATGAGCCTATATATCCATTAATTCATCTCATTCCTCCATAAGATTCTTCATTTACTTTCCTTTCTCTTCCCCATCCTTCCCTTCCCTTAATTTCAACCTCTCTCTCTCTCTCTCTCTCTCTCTCTCTCACACACACACAAACTAAAGCATAGGAATTTCTGATGAGCATATATTCACCATGACTTCAGGAGACAAAAATATATATATATATAATATATACACACACATATATAAAATTTTATATCTGTATCTATATGTATATATATACACACTCCCATAACCCTCAATGAAGCACTAGATTATAGAGGATGCCCTCCCAATATTCCTCTTTCACTTAAAGAGAGTGTTATGTTTCCTCTAGTAGTAAATCTTTCTCCAGAATCAAGGCTAAGAACTACCCTTGTGCATAAGCACCACTGGATTCATTTCAAATCAATAAGAGCAATATAAACAAATGCCCAACATTAAAAAAAGAAAAAGGAAACTCTAAACCTCAAAATAGATAAACAAAAGGCTTGGTGCTTATTTTGTAAAACAGTCTTCACGTTACCAACATTGGATCCCTTTCAATAATTCCTTCCCATGTTTCTTTCAAATGTTTATAGCAGTTTGATTTCCACAGTTCAAGAACATATCACTGCTTGAGAAGTAAGGGACAAACGTGTTTTGTAATCATGCAGCGCTAAATGATAGAAACAAATCTGCCAGCTAATGAGCAGTGTGCCTTTCACAATTCTTTTTGGCTTGTACCGATGTGTGCAACCACTTTGGAAAGACACCACCGCGCAGTGCCTGGAAAGACCCAAGAGCTGGGCTGCCAAGTTCATATCTTTCTCCTCCCATGATGTGGCAAGTTATTCAACCTCTCTGTGCCTCAGTTTTCTTATCTGCAAAATGGTGGGTTTAATAACCATAGATTGGATGAGTTCACATCTCTCAAGTTTTCAGAAAGTTTCTGACCCATAGTGTAAGCAACGTACAAGTCTAAAGAACCATATACGTGTTTATAAAACACACTGGCTTGCCACAAATATCCGAACCTCTATTTAACCAAAAGAAAGGCAGGCTGGAGATATATTAGGAATATAAGTTGTTACCTTGGCTTAACTTTCTCAATATGCCCTTTATCACCATGTTCAGGTCTCCCCTAGCCAGCTATAAAGTTAACACAAGAACCTGTCATTCATTCGTCACAGTATCCTCCCATTTGGCCTAGGATAGTGCTTTATACATAGGAGACCCATGATAATATGAGCTGGATGAACAAACACATGATTTTGATTCTTCATTTCGAGGCTGAATTAAAAGTTATTTCTACTAGCATTTTTACCACAAGTACTATTGAGATTCCTTATATACTAGTGGTAAAATGTTTCCTTATTAATTTGCTTGAGAAATGTATAATGAACTCAGTAAGCCTTGTTCAGCTTTTTCTACTTGCTAAAAAATAAGTAAACATCCATAAAATCACCCCCGCACACACACATACCTGCCAATGATCCATAGAGATGGACCACTTCATACCATTATGTTCATAATCCAGTTATTTCTGGAAATCCTAACTTCAGGGAACATAATTTGGTGGCCAGGACATATTCCACTGTCATCTTAAAAGATGTTGTTAGTTTTTTGGGTTTTGGTGTTTGTTTGGGGTTTTTTTCAATTGCAACTCAAACAACGAATCCTCCAAAGTTGGTTACATTCCCTCTACAAAGTGCTGAGTTAATCTTTGTTCTTTAAAGTAAATACAAGCATTTCTTGGACAAGATACCATCAACTTTAATTTTATTTTTCTCACATAGACGTTAACCTAGAACTAAACAGATAATTTCCTTCTGTCACACGGCTATTCCACTGTGATGGAACAAAGTGTTATCTTAAGTTTCACAGAGCAATTGTTCAATAATTCCTGTTGGTGGCTCCTTTCCAAATCTTCTAGAATGCCCCAGCCTCCCAGTCCTTGAAGCTGGGGGGTGTGGGGGGGGGGTGTGAGTGTCAGTCAAGAGCTCAGGTTCTCCCCCAGGACCAGCTCCTGTTCGTGATCGACACCCGAAGCCTGCTGTCTGTTTGATGACAATTGCTAAGAAATCTCTAAACCTTGAAAATATACAAACGGAGCTTGGAGGCAGCAAGAAAAGCTCCATGTCCTCCTGGTTTGGTAAATTAAATTATTAGGAAGTTTAGAGAAGAAGAGACAGGGGGCTTAGAGAAAGAAATTCATCCCTTGAAGCTGAAAAGCAGCACCAACACCAGTCCCGTCTCAAGTTCAAAGAATTCTGCCTCAACACAAGAAAATATTGTTCCAACCTATACAACCTAACCCCTGCTAAAAAAAAAAAAAAAATTCTTTACAAAGCCATCCTTTAGAATCAGGCCAACTAATCTTTTTAGGTAGACTGCCCAAAGAAGGAGGAAAACTCTAATACATGTTTTTCCATCAACTTCATCATACAAGATGAAATAAGTTTGTTGAACCTCAGGCGCACAGAGCCTTGAGCCTATTTGGGATACCAACTCTGCTTAAGACACTATTCAGTGAAATTTAAGAATTCAAATGAGTACAGAATTGCTTAATAATCAAGTCTCTATTCTCCAGCTCCTGATAAGGCTTGAAGGCCAGTCATCCAACAGAAAGTAGGGTTAGGTCCCTATTTTAATTTTATTTTCTTCCCCCTCCCCCAATACTAGTAGCAATTTGTCAAACCCAATACATTTTTTGAAGATGTGGGAGTGGCTTTTCCCCCCCTCACAAAAAAGTCCAGAAAATCCAGACTTTTTCGATTACAAGGCAAAGACAAATAGGGAAAATGTTAACAGAGGCAAGACCATGAGTAATTTTTTATGTATTTCTGTATTTTTTTATAATCTTTATGATGAAAATGAATTGTTTGCATAATGAGTATAGGTGTTTGTATGTGAGGCTGTGAACAGGGTGAGGTTTGTCTTCTTGGTCTGACTTCACTGTTTACATAAATCACCTGTGCATCTTGTTAAAAATTCAGGTTCTAATTCAGTAAGCGTGGAGTGGGCCTAACAGTGTACATTTCTAACAGACTCCCAAGTGATGCCCCATTGCTGGTCCATGGACTACACTTTGAGTAGCAAGAATGTGGGTTCATCGGATTAAAAGCTACCCCTGGTGCCTTCTCTCCTGCCATGACAAATGAGGTTAATAAACTTGACCCCAAAATTTCAGAGGCAACAACCAAAGACAGAATGCAAAAAAACTGAAATGGCTTATAGATTACCCCTGATTTTCCTCTTCCTCGAAGAGCTTTGGTTTGTTAAGATAAGACTTGTCCCTCCACCTCATATGAGCCAGAATGTAGTGGCTATGGCAGGAGCAGGACTATGAAAGGAACGGATTCATACACATTATGGTTCTAGCTAAGAATGGGCAGCCCACCTGACAAAGTCTAGGCTGGCCATTTAGAATCATGTGGAGGGTTTAAGCCCTGAAATGCTGAACCTTGCCTGGTCCCGGAACACTTCTTGGAACAACTCTCTCCTTTCTCCGGTCTAAGGTGATGGCTTTTCACTCTCCCAGCCTTGCTCCTTGCCCCTCAGCTCCCTTGCCCTGAGCTCTTTCCCAGCTCTCTCCTCCAAAATGCTCCTCGTTCCATGGCTCCAGTCTTTTCTTCTGCACTTCCTAAAGCTCTGTCTCCTGTTCAGTGCCATCAAAATGAGAAAACGATTTCGTATCTATCCTCTCGTTTAGTTGTTACATTACGCCTGTGGGAGATTATTAATCTCATTTTAGAAATGAAGAAATTTCAACATAGAAACAATAAGAGACTTGCCTAAAAGGGCCCAAACAAATAGGTGACAAGACCAGTCTGAACTACACACACACACACAAACACTTCCCGATATCTTGTTTGCCCTTCAGGTCTGGGCTAAAGCAGCCCTTCCTCAGGTACAGAGGGCAGTGTGGACACAGGGGTGAGTTGAGGATCTGCAGGTGAGTCTGTATGACCTTAAAAGAACCTGAGGGGGAAAGGGGCAAGAAAGGAGACTGAAGAGGACGTGGGGAGCCCTCCTCAGGGGGCGGCACGGTCTCAGCACCGCACTGATGTGCATCACCTCAGCATCTAGCAGGAAAACGGAGTCCCTGAAGACATTTGGGCATCAACCTGCATGAAGACGATTGTGGAGCAGGAGTGAGGGGTGCCAGAAGTAGAGACCAAGAGAGCCAGGAGACCAGATCATATTTCAGCGCTGCCCATTCTCCTTCCACATAATTTGTCAACTTTAACCAGTCACTACTTCCATTCACTGTATCAAATATAGAAAGGACAAAATCCAGCAGGTAGCACTAGGTTATTAAACAACAGCTAAGTAACTACAGCCTGGCTTCTGCCAGCTGAAATGTAATTGACCTAAAAACATCAAAGTAACTCTGGTTTAGTAACATTACTTTACATTTTGCTTCCCCACTGCATGTGAGACATAGAGTATAAATCAATTAGATACTTGTTCAGGAATGACAAATAAATGAGCATTTCTCACAGAAGATAACAAACTCTAACACAGACTGTACAGTGGGCTCAAGTATTTTAGTTAAATGCCACTGTCCCCTCAGAGGAAGGACAGCTGTTTCTTCTAATTAATAGCAGCATTCTGTTAAAGCTGATAATCTCTCACCAAACATTTAAAAAAAAAAAAAAAATGAAGAAAAGGAGGTCCGCTCTTTCTCTAGTTAAGAGAATCAGCTATAAAAGCCAAACCAGATCTGAGCCAATAAGAGCTCCCAGCCTGCAAACTATGGTGGCATGTTCACAGTTAATTTTGCTGCCATTTGTGCCTGAATTTATTGTGGTTTAGAAAAAGTAAATTGCGAGGCTAACACAGCCCTGGCTCAGGAGTCCACCAGCGGCGGTGCATCCCCAGTCAGGCTGGATATTTAGTGCCTCCGTGCCGAGAAGGCTGAGGAGAGAGCCAGGGGAAGGATTACTGCTCCATGCTGCCCATAAATCACCCGAGCACTTCACACAGCCCCACATCTCACAAATAAGGCTAGGCTGGCAACGTGTCACTGCTACACAAAAGGAAGGAGAGACCTGGATGTCTTTGGCCCGCCTGGTCCCTCCCCTCCTACGTGCTCATAAAACAGGAAGCATCTCAAGGTTTGTTCTCACACCTCTTCCCTCACCTTCCTGCACTCACTTTGCCTGGGGAGGAGACTGGGCATCAGGAATCTAGCAGTTCTAGCCAAAGCAGGTCACCACCAACCCCTAATGCCAAAGTCACTTCTGACTTGTTAACTTAGGCAATACGGGCCTCACCCTTGCTGACTGACCTTCCCCCCAACCAAAGACGATAAATCAAGGGGACCCTCCACCCTCAGGTGTCTAGTGGCTGCCAAACAAACATCTGGACAGCCCTAGTCACTTCTTCCTGCCCAAGAATTTTCAGAATATGAAAATCAGGTTTTTTTAACTGTTTATAAAAACGAACTGGCTTACCCTTTTATAACCTGCATAAACATCTAGGGGGTGCTAGTCATAAATGTACAGAGGATGAGAACCATTGGACCCAAAGGCTAAAGTGAAAAACATCACCCTGGTGTCCCCCGCAGCGGAACCAGCCCTTCATGTTCTAAGACAGTCATCAACACGATTCCTGAAAACAATAGCGGCTTCTTGTTTAAAATGGAACTGCACCTGCTAGAATAACGTGTCAACAAACAATTGCTTTGTTTTTCATATTAGCCATCCAAGCTGAAGCAATGGGACTTCCTGAAGTGAATACTGGAAGACTTATTCTTAGAAGGGGACAGAATTCTCATTTTAACACAAGGCTCAGAGGGGCCAAATGATGGTCATCTTCCTTCCTTCTTTTGTACTCCTCGGTGTTCATCTTATTTGGTTTTCAACAGGTTTGTTTCCATTGCAACCCTCTAGCTTCCAATGGCCACAGTGCCATATTTGGCAAGTACACTCATTTCTGCTTCCTATCTGTGAATGATGAAGGGCTTTAATTGCTGTTCCACCATTTCAAACAGTTCTCAGAAGATTGCCCTCCTCTGTTGAAAGACTTGGGATTAAAGCCTGATGAAAAATTCTTTGCCAAATGTTCAATCATTGCTAAATCATTCTGCTCTTTCAATTTCACAGTCCAATTATGATGTCTGCTTTTAGCTTTTCTATCGCCATTTGATGCTTGTCTGTTGATCGAGTTGGGACACTTTTAAAAGGAATTATTTTGGTAGAATAAGGTGCTTGGTTGTGATTAAGTGTTTTAAGTGACTCGGCCAAGGTTGTCTCCATGGGCTCAGGAAGTAACTACAGCCAAAACACCCTAGTTGGGGGGCAATATGAAAGGCGGAGAACACCTATTATTACCTTTATCAAGGTGCAGCCAGACACCAGGCTCATGGGAGCAAGCAAAGTTTCCGGCCTCCTACACCATAGATCCTAATGCAGCCCGGGCCAGTGACAAGTACTTAACAAGGACTTGAGATCTAGTTTGTTTTGTGTGTGTGTCTTTGTTTTCTCTTCTATAGAATGGAAGGAGATAGAAGACTAAATACAATGATTTTACACTATCTTGAAAATGAAAAAGTAACATGAAAAATAAAGCCTAGTATAGGAGAAAGGGTTCAGATCTTAAAGTCTACATTCAAAGAGCTGTGTGATCTTGGGAAAGTCACTTCACCTCTCTGAGCCTCAAATTCCAAATCAATGAACAGTTGCTGTGGGCTAGCTGCTTTCAAAATTTCTTTCAGCTTAGAAAGCCTAGGATTTCTACTCTAAAGATCCAGCCTTGTAAAGGAATTAAAATAAAGTAGTCCAGCATATCAGGTAGTATGGAAGAATTTCTGTATTAATTTGAAACTTTGCTCCATTTGACATTTCTTAACTTCTTAATTTACGTAAGTTCTCAGTACTTCAGTTTCCTAATCTATAAAATGGGCATACTAATAGCATCTACTTCATTGAATTGTTGTGAGAATTAAGTGTATTAATACATGTAAGCTCGTAGAACAATTCCTGGCATGCAGGAAGTACTCCATAAATGTTAGCCATCAGAAATCACAATAGTAGTAGTTGTAGAATAGCTGTTTGATTCATTTGATTGTTTATAAATGTTTTTGAAAAATAAACAACCTTGAGAGGAGTTGTTTATTGTGCCCTCCTCAAATTGCTTATAAATAGGTGTCTAGAGCATCTGCAGTACTAAAGCTGCTCTGTCACTGTCAAACACAACCATTACCTGCTGGCATTGACATATGAGGTAAGACTGACAAGAGATGGGACATTGGCCATCAAGTTTAAAAGCTAACAATTTGAGCTTCAAGCACTCCAAACCCTTTTTCTCCATACTAAATATTTTGTGCTGTCACACAAATTCCAACAGATCCCCGCCTCGCGCCACCCACCCTGAAAAAAAGGGCCTGCACAGCTTCTGCCAATAGTCAGTACATTCTTAAAAGAAAGGGGTCGGACTAACCTAACTTCCAGCCCTAAGACTCTATGTATCTAAGACCCTGCTTACTTGTGGGCCATATGCTGAAAATAGATGTTATTTTCAGACTAAGCAAAAGTAGACAGCTCTGTGATTGATACTCTTTGAGCACCCACCCCAGTACCTCTCATAAAGCACATCCACTTGCACCTATGCGCAAAGATTATATCACCATATTCTGGAGACATTTTTGTCAGCATGAATAAGTTAGCTAAATGTCAGTGGGAGTTAATCTGATTACATGACTATTACCGTTCATTTATGGAGCTCCTATTGTGTGCCTGGCACTGCGCTGGCTCCAGAATTTCAAAGATAAGATCAAACTCTCATAAAACCAAGCCATACTCTTGCGGACTCTCAGACAGTATAACGGAGTGGTTAAGAGCATAGGCTCTGGGGTCAACCTGCCCGGGTCATGGTCGCTAGAAGGAAGAATGGCAGGTAATTCATAAAAAAAATTTTCACTTCAGAATCTTATCCCAATTCAGTTCTGCTTCCAGACGGAGATTATTTACTGAGCCAAAGACCCGATGAAAAGAGTAAGTCAGAACTCCTAAAATCCAGAACTCTTCTTTCACATATATTTGTGGCACAGAGAACCAGGAAGGGAGCTACATGAAGCATGGATCATTGAGACCTGTCAAGTCACAAGGCAGTTTAGACACAAAGCCCCTTCCCTGGTCCTTTCATTACCAGGTGGCATGGTCAACAGAGTCCTGGTTAGCTGTTTTCATTCTCAACACCTGGTCATTCTAGATTGAACCTAGAAATCCATGTATAAATCCAGATGATGGTTTGTGCAAACAGACAAAATATAATATGGAAAACGTGTGGTAGTTACAATACCCCAAAACTGCCCTTGTTTGTGTATTCTAATTCAATGTGCTCTCTTACGAAATGATAATGCTTCACAATAATAGGATTAAGTATTACTGAAGTATGAGAACTTTCTAAACCTACAAAATTTTCATTGAACAAGCAATTAATCAATTCTAGGGATTTGATGATTTACATAAAAATCAAATCCAGCAACAACCCAGATTCTCATCCAATAGAAAATATAGATTAATGTTTGAACTGTGTGTTGAAATATTTTTATTGGAGGGTTTGTGGCTCGTATTTTCTAGATACATATACATTGAATTAGGATGACTTGGGGCCATTTCCATTTATAAGTTCATAAGATTTAATTCTCCTCCACCTATCCTCCTTGCCTTTTAAAAAGTCATCTAGAAACACAACAAAATAAAACACAAACCCCAATTTTTAGACAGAAAACATGCTGTGTCCCCTAAAACACAAATGGGCACACGCACACACGCAATTCCTCTGGCCTTTGCTTTAGTGTAACAAAAAGATTATTCCTTGACATATTTCCCACTCCTTTCTTCATGCCTTCTCGTTCCTTCCCCAAACTGCTCATTCCAGCACTGCCTTTAACTCTGATGACTCTTATTAAACACGACTACTTAATTACCATCAATCTATTATGCTATGTACTTCACCTCCACTGACACATCTGATCCCATTATGTGCCTGACCTTTAATGGTCATCAAATCAAAGTCATTCCGGTCAGTTCAGTCTGGGCTTGACACATGCCCAGGTCACAGAGATGAAGGCACAGTTTCCTAGCAGACCACGTTACCCTGCCCTTCACTTCACACCTTTGTCAATAGAATTTCACAACCGGGAAACTGCCAGATCTCTGCCTGGCTTGAATAAAATACCCCTCCTTTTACAGAAAGCTGAAATAAATAATTACACACATGCTGACCAGCACAGGCTTTTATATAATTGGTGTATCTCCACCAGTCTGACACGCTGCCCTCTTTGATATTTCTGTTGAAAAGCCTTTGGTTGGAAAGTAAAGACTGATGGGGCAGCCCTCTAGAAAATGCCATGCATTCCACACTGGCAGAGAGTCCCTGAAAGATCCTCCAAGAAAGAAAACTGAAGGACAACTTGAGTATTGCCACAGCAATGCGACCAAAGGGGTGGCACCTTCCAGTGAAAGGTGAACCCATGGACAAGTCTGGGTTCGCAGACCTGTCTGCTACCCTCTGACAGGAGCAGCTATTTGGGCTGCTCTCCCTCAGAGCCATTTGCTGAAAAACACTCCCACTCAACCTAATGAGGCAGCCATTTATAAAGCAGCCTCTTCCGGCTCTTGGGCCTGGTCATTGTTACTCAGCCATAGGCCTTCCCTGGTGGTAAACATGGCACTGTTTTCCCAGACCAAACATGGACTGTCCCGCGAGGTAGCCAGACACACTGTCTGGTGTGCACAAACATTTCGACTTTTGACTGGACGGCTCAACCTGCCAGTGTCTTCCCCTTGCTTTACTTTACTAATGCGTGTGTATTTTTACCAGCCCCTCTGGGAAAACGGCCCTGCTTTATGGCAACTTGTCCCTGACAAGGAATTTCTCATCAAGATTGAAATCTCTGACCATCCCCAAAGTGCCCCACCCTTCTGAGTTTCAGAGCTCAGGGTAGAGGAGGTTCAGCCTTGAAAAGAACTGTGCCTTTTTAGGAAGCAGGATTGTAGCTTCTTTAGAGCGGCGATGAACAAAAGTCCACGCAGAGTCGCCGAAGGCAATTACGAACACTTGGCGTGTACCGAATTAATAGCGGAGTTAATTCTTAGAAGAGTAATGTTTTACTTAGATCTTTTTTCTAATTTCTGGATTCTCTGTTTTCCAATTGAGTTCTCATTATCTTATTTTCTTCCTCACACGTCCTCCAGAAAATACTGATCTGAGATGATAAAATACATCTTCTATTTAGCTCCTTCTGACTCTCACTCTTTGCCAGGTTAAAGCTATTTTCACAGCAGTTTTCTCTTTTAACCAGGCTCTTAAGCCTTACCTATTATATACTAAGTGTATTAATACTTAAAAGTCATAACTAGGGCCTCAAAAGCAGCCCAACCCTCTAATAAGTGTCTCAGGTACAGGGCTGAAGCAAGCTCAGTTCCCTGAAAAATATGAAGTTTCACTGTGTGAGAAATGGGAACACAAATAATAAATGAGAAGGAAAGACTTTGATCCCATTATCATCTTTCATCTGAAAGACTGAAATTCACAGTCTTTCCACAAATCACTTCACTTGCTGTTAAATGTCCTCGGAAAGACTCTAAATGTCTTCTAAATTGAAGTTAATTGTTAAGAAGGATACGCTCAGGTGATCTATCATTAGGCTCAGTGAAAATATTTGGCAATGCAAGCCTCATTTCATCTGAGAATCTCAAGCCAATTAACAAGCGATCAGGGGTTATTCCCGTACTAGGAGGGGTAATCAGAAGCTCAGAGCCTAAGATAAATACCGACTTCCCATTTCAGACAATTCAAACTGATTATTAAAAAAATTCCCCATCCAAAAATTAGCATATTGGAAAAAATAGCATAAGCTATTATTTGGTATGTAACAGCTATTCATCAATTCTGTTTCCAAAATCTCATTTTATTCATAAGTTTATGTACATAAGTGATGATTACAAAGAGCAAAAATATTCCTAATTTTTTCCTGAGATTTTTTTCTCCTTGGATCAAAATTAGAGTATCAGAAAGAATTCAGATAAGCCAGACACAGGACTGATACGTTTATAAAATTCACTGTATCTTCTTGCCTTTGTTGTGTAGTTTATCCTCAAGCCCCAAACCTGAAGACCCATCTCTACTTTCATTGATTATATTATATTAGAAAAATTTCCCTGGCACTGTGTATTTTCAGTATAAGTTTCTCTATGTCTGCCTGGCATAAGCTGACTTTGCCCAGTTAAAAAGTTAATAATAATTGGGAGGGGTGGTAAGTGAATATCCTGTTGCTTTAACATGCATTCGCCCTCAAGGTAGCTAATGGTGAGTTTGGCAAGTCACAAAGTCTTAGAAACTATCACATGTATAACTATACCTCTCCCTTGCACTCACCAAAACGACCTTCACTGGTCCTGTTAGATCCCTGTGCTGAACGGCCCTGCAGTGAGACTTCTTGCCCAGAGCCAGCCCTCCACTCCAGCTTTCCTCTCCCTCTTCATCCTGACAGCAGCAATTTCAAGTTTTAAAGGATTAAACAGTTGTCCCTTTCCTTTACACACAAAACACACCTGGTTTCTATGAACAGGCTTCAGAGTTGCATTTTTTGCCTGATTATGTCAGAAATGTAGAGGACTTCAGAGATTCTGTATGTCTATTCTCTGTCCCTTAACAATCCTATGTAAATTTTAAGATTTCTAGGACTTCCCTGGCAGTCCAGTGGTTAAGGCCCTGAGCTTCCACTGCAGGGGGACACAGGTTCGATCCCTGATCAGGGAACTAAGATCCCCCATGCTGAGGGGCGCGGCCAAAAAAAAAATTTTTTTTTAAGATTTCTTTTCTCTTTTTCCTCTTCCATCTTATCCTTGCTTCTCTCACTTCCGGTCTCTCAAATAAGTTGAATTTTCCCTTTCTCCGTTCTCAGTATGTCTCCATAAACATCTTGACCTTGTGAGCACACAGACACACACATGCACTCATCACAATGCTGTATAAGGGTTATGTGACTGTTCAACGTGTCACTAAAATTGCTGATATCGGTCTGTATTTACATCACCTTAAAGGAGGACCAATCAATTAACCCTTTTAAGTTCTGCTTATAACGAGTTACGGCAGTCAAAAAAGTGATGCACAGTCCTTTAAACAATACTAATGTGTTCTTGTGAAAGGATGCATTGACAGTTTTACAAGACTGGAGTCTAGTGAAAGCAGGTGTACACAGCCCACAAAAATGGCACTGCACCATGAGGTCTGAATGGAGATGCGAAAGTCATTTCATATGGTTGGCATTTGCAGAACCTCTGAGAAGAGAGGCAAGAATGAAAAGCGATCTGCTGCCAAGATACAAGCACAGCTATTAGCCTTCTCACTATTCGCATGGCCACACCTGAAACTGATACGGAGTGACGTCACCTAACAGCTTAATTAACGTTTTTCCACGCTGCATTACATACACATTGGCATGAGCCAGGCATAGGAAAAATACTTACATGGAGTGGTACGTAAGTTGTAGTTTAATCAAAGATGGAAATGTTGGGCTTCCCTGGTGGCGCAGTGGTTGAGAGTCTGCCTGCCAATGCAGCGGACACGGGTTCGAGCCCTGGTCTGGGAGGATCCCACATGCCGCGGAGCAACTAGGCCCGTGAGCCACAATTACTGAGCCTGCGCGTCTGGAGCCTGTGCTCCGCAACAAGAGAGGCCGCGATAGTGAGAGGCCCGCGCACCGCGATGAAGAGTGGCCCCCGCTTGCCAGAACTAGAGAAAGCCCTCGCACAGAAACGAAGACCCAACACAGCCAGAAATGAATAAATAAATAAATAAATTTATTAAAAAACAAAAGATGGAAATGTTATTTTTTAAATAACATTTAAAATTTGTCGTTCCTCACAGGTGAAAACAAAATTCAAGCATTGCAATCTCAATCGAAGGTGGAATGTAATCATGGGATCCTAATAATAGAAGATTCTAATGGCAGCATTTTCAACTAAACTCTTAGAAGCAAATGAAATAATTCATACTTCTTTTCTGGGCCACACCCTCCTCTTTATTTTTTGTTTCCTGCTGTATTTTAGACCAGCCTTTGTCCTTTCAAACATTAACTTGTGAGATAGACTAATGGCTCTCTCAATCACCCTTTACCATAAAGCACTTATAAACAAGAGCCATTAGAAAATCAGCAGAGAGGACAGGAATGAATTTACAGTTCTGTGAGGTGGTAGAGAAAGCCGTGATTTACATGTCAGACGTGAGCGGTGCTGGGGTCAGATGGCAGGTGAGGGGCTGGCTTCTGGGACGTCCGTGCCACACAAAGTCGAGTCACAAGAGAATTGCAGATGCATCAACTATCTTGCAAAAACTCAGGAAGCAGCTCTCCAGACCAAAGAGCACCCCCAGAGACAACCTTCAACCCATTAACCGGGGTCTCCACCAGGGGTGGTGTCGCCTGACACCTGCAGAACCTCGATGGGCCACCACTCCATCTCGGGGCCAGAAATTCCCAGCTTCCTGGTCCTCAGCTCCAATGGCTGGTTTTACACCTGCTGCGGGGAAAGCCTCAAACATCTTAGCCACATTTGGAAGTAGTTCATTAAAGAGGTTCTAAATGCCTATTTTTAAAATATTTTTAGAACACTCAGGAGTTTTATAGCACAGGAGAGGCCTATAAAAGTAAAGTACTTTGCTAACAGGATATGTAAGGAAATTTTCAAATTAATTTTTAGTGCCAATTGTTGCTTCTGAGGGTTTTTTAATTTTTATAGTGTTAGAGGTTACACTCATCATTTTATTACAAGACTCAATTATATTCAACATCTA